>NC_091445.1:48643215-48899678 GCF_964237555.1 Oryctolagus cuniculus | reverse complement strand
TTCCTGTTCCACACAGCTCTCCACCAGCCATCAGCACCCAGCACCCCTCTTTACTCTCAGCACATGGCTGCAGTCATTATCAGATAGAACTTCAGTCATTTTTGAACTGTTCTTTTTTTTTTTTAATTTTAGAAGTTCTCTGCACATTCTGAATACCAATATTTTGAAAGGTATATGATTTGCAAATATTTTCTCTCACTGTATCAGCTACTTTTGTATTCTGTTGACAGGCCTTTTCATGACTATATTTTGGTTTTGAATTTTAAAGATGTTCAACTTCTCCATTTTTTTATTTTGTTTTCTGTCACTCTGGTATCAAAGCCAAGAGATTACTACCAAATGCTGTGTCATGAAGCTTTTGCCCTATTTTTATTCTAAGAGTTGTTTAGTTTCAGGTCTTACGTGTAGATAATGAATTTAATGTATCCATGTATTATGAATTGAGTTTTGCATACAGTATTAAGTAATTATCCTACCTCATTGTTTTGAATATGTATATTCAACCTTTGCAGGATATTTGTAGAGACTTTTTTTACCCCATAAATATTTCCTTTGTCAGGAATCATTTGATCACATATTCAGTGGTTTATCTGGATTATCTATTCTAATCCACTGTTTTATATGCATCTCTTTATGTCAGAATCACACTGTTTTGAGTACTATAGATTTGTAATTGTTTTTGAAACCAGGGACTATATGTTCTTCAACTTTGTTATTGTTCAGGATTGTTTTGGTAATTCAGAGCCCCTTAAAATTGTCTATGAATTCCAATATTGGTGTTTGCATTTCTGGAAAAATATGACTTTAGGATTTTGTTCAGGGTCACATTAAAACTATATATTGCTTTCTGTAGTATTGATAGCTTAAAAATATCAAATCTCCCAATCTATGAACTTTGACTAGTCTTACCTTAATTTATGTTTTCTTTATTCTTTCTTTCACCATGTTATTTTATTTTTAGTGGAATCTGAAAGGACTTTTCTTTATCAGCTCACTGCTTTCTAGCCTCCAAAGCTTCTGTTAAGGCATTTTCTGATCATTTTCTGATCCTTTGCATGTGTCCAGATGCATTTTTCTTCCTGCATTCAGGTGACTTGTCTCTGTCTTTGAGCTCTTAAACTTTTTTTTTATATAGAGTTTTGTTGTAGGTTTTCTCTCTCTATTAGTATTTTTATTTATTAATATATCATTTTCTTGATTTTTTCCACCTCTTCCTTTAGTTTTTTAAGTTACTTTAAGACCATGAAATAATCAATCAATTTATCAGATCTGCCATCAAGTGTTTTTCAGGGAAAATATCATTTCTCTTGTCTCTCTCTCTCTCTCTTTCTTTCCTCTTTTATGAATTTGTCATATTTTCCTGTTTCTTTGTGATGACTTGTGATTTATTTTCGCAAACTAGAGATCTGACTCTAATATTGCAGTTACTATGAAAAATCAGATTTTTCTCATTCCCCTTGGCTGGCTATTTTTCTTTTTTTCTTCTTTATTAATTTTGCTTTTGGTTGTTTGCTTTTTATATGATTTGATTAGTTACACATTTTCTCTTAAGCATTAGCCTGAACTGTAAATGCAAGAACTTCTCAGCTCTTCTCTGAGCCCACCCTTGCCTTATGCATGCTTGATGTCATTCTAATTTTTCCAGGACATGTGGTTGCTTCTAACTACTCTAGCCTTTAGTGTCTAGATCCTAAGTACAAAAAAAAAGTAGGAAAATAAAAAAAAAAGAGCCTATTCTTTAAAAATGGTGGAAGTCATTTTATTTAGAAGGGTATGTGCTTGAACGATTGTGGGAATGTGCATCAACAATGTCCACTGTCTCTTTGTGTGTTTCTCTAAGAAATGAAGCAATGATCAGTGCTCAGAGACTAGAATCCCAATATTTGGAGAACAGGGTCTTCTAAACCCAGGTGCCTCAAGGTGTGTACAAATATTACAGAAAATCATGTGTAGCTACCTGTCACAGAACTGTACATGTAAGATGCTGCTTATTGTGCTTAGATTTTCAACAAACCAAAATTAACTACAATTTACCATCTAGGCCTTCACCCAACTCCATAATTCTTAAATAGTTACATCAGTCAGATTCTACCAATGGAATTGTTGTCCATGGGCAGAGATAAGCTTCTGGTGCTTCTTTTTTTTTTTTTTTTTTTGATGGGGTCTTTATATTTTTTTTTATATTTATATTTTATTTTATTTAATGAACATAAATTTCCAAAGTACAACTTATGGATTACAATAGCTTCCCCCCCCCATAACTTCCCTCCCACTCACAACACTCCCCTCTCCCACTCCCTCTCCCCTTCAATTCACATCAAAATTAATTTTCAATTATCTTTATATACAGAAGATCAGTTTAGCATATATTAAGTAAAGATTTCAACAGTTTGCATCTGGTGCTTCTTATTCACCCGTCTTCTCAGAATCCCAGTCCTCAGTTTTAACCTAATTGATTTTTGCTTTCCAAAACTATTCCAAATATAAAACTCATAAATAAATATCCAGATTATTATTTTCTATTATATTACCTTCTGGTTCCTCAAAACTCAATGTTAAGTGTGTGCAATGTGGTTCAGACAGTTAAGAGGAGGCATATATTTCTCCTTGTAGTTTAGATGTCTGCGTCCAACACTGAAGTGCCTGGGCTCCATTTCTGCCTCTGGCTCTTGAGTTAGCTTCCTGCTAATGTGCATCCTGGGAAGCAGATGCTGATGGCACAAGTAGTTGAGTCTGTGTCATCCAGTGGATGATCTGGATTGTGTTCTTGGGTCCTGGCTTCAACCTCAACCCAGACACAGCTTTAGGGGGAATTTTGGGAGTGGACCAGTGAATAGGACCTCTAACTCCCTCTCTCTCTCTCTCCCTCTCTCTCTCTCTCCCTATCTCTTAAGTTAATGTTTTTAAGTATGGACTTCGGGGTTTGGGATCCAATAAGCACTTATTGATTGTGCATCCTTGAAAAAAGTAATTAACCTCTATAAGTTCATTTAATGTTTGGAGAAATATTGGATCAGGACCTATCATGTAGTGATTATTCAATAAATCTAAACATGGCAATTATTTTATTGCTTTTTATTGAGCAAATATTTATTGAACAACCAATGTATACCAGGCACAATTCTGGAAAAAAAAAAAACTTTAAGTGTTGGAAAAAATTTTTCCTTTTTCTATAATGGCATAAATCAAGAAAATGCTTATAACAACAACTATAAGAAAAAAAAAACTAAATATAATTAAGAAGAAAAGAACTCCATGATATTAAAAAAAGAGAAGGAGTATAAAGTGAGTATGAGTTAGTATGTCATTTACTATTCATTTTTATCCAGTAGACTATGTAAGTTGAAAAGTCTTCCTAAGCTTTACCACGTCTTGGAAGGTTGCCAAGTTCACCATTGATGTTTTTTTAGTAACCCACCTAGTTAGTCTTTCCAAGCTTTAATTCTCATAGGAAGTAGCAAAAATTACTTAGAAATTCCACTTCCTTGACCTGCACAATTGCTGTCTATGCTCATTCCTGTCATCAATATCCTGCTTCTTCCATTTTTACTACTGTGGGATCCCTTGACATTGATCTTCCTAGTGATTGTTGTCTCACACTGGGATCCCCTCCTGTGATCTCTTATTTATACTGTGGTCCCAAAACATAATTCAAATCTGATTGCTTTCTATTAAAAAAAAAAAAAAAACTCCTTGAAAATATTCCCTACTACACAACTGCTTTCACTCTGGCACCTTGGTCTTGTTTATAAAGCACCTTTCCTCCATTTTTTCCAGTCATACTGTGCTAGGTCCCATGTGTTCTAGCCTCCCTTCACTTGTTCTTCCTTCAACACTCCTTCCCCATCTCTCCCCCTACTTTCAATTTGGGCTTTCCTTCTTTTGCCCCTCCCCTCTATTGCCTTTTACTTCTATAAAATCCTTTGTATTTTCTTTGATAAGGATGAAGGTGTGCAGTTATTTTTTTTTTTAATTGCTTGCTTATTTGAATGGCAGAGCAACTAAAGGAGGGGGGAGGAGAGGGAGAGAGAGAGAGAGAATCTTCTATCTACTGGTTAATTCCCCAGATAGCTGCAGTAGCCAGGTTGGACTGAAGCCAGGAACAATAAACTCCATATGGGTTTTCTCCCATGGGTGGCAGAGACCCCAGTACTTGGGTCGTCCATCTGCTGCTTTTCCAGTCACAATAGCAGGGAGCTGCATCAGAAATGGAGCCATCAAAATTCCAATGGGATCCACTATATTGGATGCTGGAGTCAGAAGTGGCAGCTTAACCCAGTGTGCCACAGTGCCATCCTGTGTGCAACTCTTTTTACAGGGTCTTTCTGTAAATTTCTCTTTTTGGTACTTGTCACTTTTGAACTATTCACAAGTGCTGCTAATTACACTTCTTTGTATTTTGCTGCCCTAAGATCTCCTCGTGTAGTTAACTAAAATCCTGACTGATTGACTATGGATACTGTAGTATACTGAAAATACCAAGAACACAAGAACACAAAGTAGCTGTTCTCTCCTTTGCTTAATTAGGTTAATTAGGCTTTTTTTTTTTTTTTTTTTTTTTTTGACAGGCAGAGTGGGTAGTGAGAGAGACAGAGAGAAAGGTCTTCCTTTGCCATTGGTTCACTCTCCAATGGCCACCACGGCTGGCACACTGCGGCCGGTGCACCGCGCTGATCAAGGCATGAGCCAGGTGCTTCTGGTCTCCCATGGGGTGCAGGGCCCAAGCACTTGGGCCATTCTCCACTGCATTCCCGGGCCATAGCAGAGAGCTGGCCTGGAAGAGGGGCAACAGGGAAAGAATCCGGCACCCCGACCAGGACTAGAACCCGGTGTGCCAGCGCCGCTAGGTGGAGGATTAGCCTAGTGAGCCGCGGCGCCAGCTTAATTAGGTTTTTATTACCAGAAGTACAAGGCCTCTCAAAAAGTATTTGGTAAACTAAGTTGATTACTTCAGATATTAAGTCAAGGAGGTTTACCTCTACAAGGGGTCACCAAAAATGGTAATTTGTACTTCTACTGAGTGTGACTACAAGAGTAGACATACCTATGGCCATTTCAGTCTCAAAGAACACATTAGCACACGCTGAAAACTTTGCATTACATGATGTTGAAGATTGGAACTGCAACCACTACTGCATGGAATTTAATGCCAACTGGGTGTTGGGATGTAGTTAAGCATTCTTATACAATTTAGTTTAATGAGTGCAATAATGCATTATCACAAAGAAAACGTAACAAATTGGCTGGCTGACCAAGCAGTGTGGAAAGGAGGAAAGCAACCATCTCCTAATTAGAAACTAACAGACTGCATTTCCAGGGTTTGGCTAACTTGACCCCATATGCTCTTTTCTTTTTTCTTATCCCCTTGGAAGCATGTGGTAAATGAAAACCAGGCTGGTCTTCAATAGTTTGCTTTGTGCTTCTTTATTATGGTCAGTCACAGTAGTTGAGCAATGAATGTGTCACTTTAAGAAGAAAATCTTCTTAACCTTGAAGGGATGAATCAGGTGTGAAATGTTCTATTTGATACATTCAGAGGGGTCCTTTTCTAGATTTATACTTTAAAATTGAAAGAATGTTTTTATACACTGAAGTCTGACTCAGACCGTGGTTTAAAAATATCCATAAACATCACCTTATATTTGTTGTAAGAAATAAAATATCGATCATTATTTTTCTGAAATAAAGTGAGAAAATATTAAATAAACCTAATGAGGCTTCCTTCACTGTTCCAAGACATCAGGTTACTGGAAATATTGTTTCTAGCCAAAAGGATTTGCCAGTGCCTGTAATTTCATTAATAAATGTATGTATATATTTGAAGGAGAAAGATTTTATTATCAATTGGTACTCTGCAGCAGGTCTTTAATTCTGATGGCTAAGGGGCGAGGAGGTATAATTATAAATTAATATCATCTAGATAAGAAGGGGTAAATTTTTAAATTGCTAAAGTCTGCAATAACGCTAAGCTTGTTTTGAGACTCTGCTTTCGCAGACCCTGGCTCTAAGGGACATAAAATAATGAAAAATAGTTGGCTAAACTGCTGGCAAAACTCTTATTGTTTGTACCACTCTTGGAAAAGACTCTTGGGGCTAGCCCAGGAATCCTTGCTATTGATTGGCTAGTTAAATAGAGGACTATTAGCTTCTGACAGGCTAGATTGATTATACAGCAGCCGCGGGAGCTGAGACTCACAGCTGAGTGAGCGTCAGGGTGAAAGCAAGGAAGAAAGAGAGAGAGAAAGAGAGAGAGAGAACACGAGGTGGGGAGAGAGGCAGTGTACATTCCATAGCAGCACTGTGTGACTGCCTGTGCCTGATAATCTTGCTTCCCAGCTCCCTCAGCGAACAACTTACTGAGGCGCCTTTTCACAAGAGGTTGTCGGCTCTCAGCCCCAGCAAGAAATAACAGACTTCACCTTGAAATAGCTCATTTCACTCCTGCTTCATTAAAGTGGATTTTGCAAAGAAAACAGAAATCAAGTCCCCTTTCCAGCCCCACGCCGTTCCAACGTTGAACAGAAACAGTTTCATACTCCAGGTAAGGAAATTAAATTTTTATCTCTGGATTTCATTTTAGTCATTCATATTAAATACAGCAGAGCTTTGAATGCTTTTAAAACTATGTTTGCAGTCATGCATTAAAATGAATTCTGTGCAGAAGCAGGGGTGGATTTACAAATGTTGGAAATGCATCTTTATATGAATGAATTTGCTTTTTTAAATCTCTGAGTACCTATAAGTGTCTCTTTAATAAGACCACTAGATTATAAATCTATGTATCAGATACCAACTCCATACTGAAAAGAAATATTTTGGCAATAATCTTACAACCTGAATATTGTTTTTAGCTGTTAAACAACTTTGGAAAATAATAGCATATTAAGAAAGGACTGTTACTGCATTAACTGTCAACTATTATATTTCATGCAGACATGGGAGCTATTTTGTTATTAAGTAATTGTCCGAGGTTATTTTTTTCCAGATCTGTCATTTGACAGCAGTCTTAACTCTTCAACCTAAACGTGATGTTTCTTGAATGATGTGACATTAGATTCCCCTGTTATTATGTCCTGATGGCGGTGCTTGTTCTTAAGAAAGTGCTGAGCTGAGGCAGAGAAATAGGACTCTGGAGCTGTTCAGCTATTCTGACTTGATCGCTGAGCTGCAGCCTATCTATTAATGTTTTAAGTTTCAGTGCTGTGTTGTGGAGGTAAAGTGTCTGTGAACATAAAGGAACTTTGCATGTATTCATTCTCTGTTGGCAATGGGGCTCTCTACTTACTGTTTCTGAGGAAAGTGATGGGATGGAAAAGGAAGAATAGGGATGGAGAAACGCAATACTCTTATAGGTGATTAATGTTAGGTTTATAGGTCACAGATAACGACTACTAACAAGACATTGTGACAGAAAGGATTTATTTCGTGCTTACTGGCACAAAATAGTTTGAGACATTTTCATATCCATTTATTTGCTTTTGGATCAATGAGGAGATATTTTACCCCAATTGCTGTTCTGATTGTCCTTTTGAGTGAAGTTCCCAGAGTCAGTCCTCTAGTCAGAGAACAAACTGGCATGTGTGACAAGTCGGAAAAACTTTTTTATGTGTTCAGTGTTGCAAATAGATCATGATTGCCAACCCTCTTGGGAACCAAGGAATCTGAAGTTAGGAAATCACATACTCTGAATGGCTATACTTGTGTGCTCATTTCAGCTGTTTTCATCTTTCAAAAACCTCAAAATTGGAAAACATAAATTATCATAGTTCATCTGGTTTCCAATTGAGAAATGATATTTGAATGCTTTCTAATAATGAAAGTATTTATTACCTAGGTATTTCCATTAATGGTAACCATGCCAGAATATAATAGCTGTGTTGTGACTATAAATTTGGGAAAGCACAGCTTGTCTAAAGGAATGGAGTTACGTTTTAGAGAATGTCTAAGGTGTTGTCTTTGAATTGAGTCGTTTAAGGAGAATGTTTTATATGTGTTTCTTCTCAGTGCTGTGTATGAGATACAAATGCCAAACTATCAACTAAGGAAGATGATAAACACTATAGGCCATACATTTTGCTTGCAGAAGCAGTATTATACCAAGTCTACACACAGCATTTGTCTTGCACTATTATAATGTTGCTTAATTATTGTTATAGATATATTATGTTAACTATACTTCATGTGTTACTTATCCAAAATTGTGCTTTGATAACACTATTTTATTGTTTATACAAATAATGTGACTTATAAAGGATATGACTTAGTTTTAACTAATTCATCTACTCATTTTACATTTAATATAAGAAATTATTTAAAATTCCATAATGTTATTGCAATAATCATTTCATAGCCTATTTTATAAATGCAGTTTCTATGCAGCACTTATTTATGGACTGTATTGAGTTGTATACAATATAGAAAGTAATTCTGCATTGCCTTGTGCTTTTATGAGTTTTTTAAAATTTTAACATAAGTAAATGTAAATAATCATACTTAGATTTTTAATTTGAATAGATACATTTTTCCTTAAAAATGACTTCTCAAACAATTTCTCAAACTGCATGCCACTTGCTCTTGGGCATTCTTACTCTCAATATTACTTTTATTTTCTTTTTAAATTTTCCTACGAATTCTATAATATCTCCTATAAGGAATTTGATTTCCCCATCTCCTTAACAGGCAATAATTAATGACCGAAAAATAAAGTTTATTTTTTAACATAAACATTCCCACTATGTAATCAGTTTGTCACCTGCATTGCAGATCAGTGTTTCTCAGCTAAGGTGATCAAGCAAGAGGAGTGTCCTTGGAGTACTGTGAGAAAGTGTCAATCTGAGCTGACTTTGCCAATTCATTTTAGCAGTTCTCACTTTGCATCACTGAGAGAACTCCATTTGACCTTTGCATCAACTTTCCTTTCATTTCTGTGGTAACAGATGTCTGTCCTGATTACCCATTTTAGCCATCCTGAAACAACAGGAATTAAGAAAGTACAACCTCTTCTATTTTTGTGGATATCTGAACCATTAGGGGGCTCTTTCTTCCTATGTAATATTCAGAAAACCAAGGGGAGAGGTTAAGCTACTCTCTTGAATATTTCCCCTATTTTAAAAGATGCTTGAAGAAGCTTTCTAGTCCCTTCCTTAAAAGGAACCCTGAGGATTAATACAAAATCTTTATTTTCACTTGAAATGAAGTATATCCTATGCTTTCAAAATTTATTCTCTTTAAAATATTCTTGTACATAAGATACTTAATTTTTTTTTTAAAAGACAATAATTTGAAATATCAAATCATCTCTTTTTGGCCAGTTTAAAAACTATATGCAAATAACATTGTAACAAATATAAGGAGAAATCAAAGGGAAGAAACTTCCTGTAAGTCATCCCCACATGTCTGTGAATAGCACAGATGGAATTGGGAACTCTGTGGCTTGTGTAACTTGCTTTCTGGGAAAGACAACAGCAAGCAGCTGATAGAGTATATTACTTGTTTTCTATAAAAATAGGTACGAGAAGAATGAAAATAACAGGATGGCTTTACCATCAACACATTTTTTATGTAGGAAATACCTTTCTTTAAAGTCCAAAAAATATTTTCTTCTTCAGAGTATATATGAAAGTGTCTTAAACATAGATGGGGTGAAGCATGGGTTGATTGTGGGGGAAAGGGTGATTTCTATACCACTTTTGAAGGTTGTGTATATTAAACTGCACTGCTGACTTTCTGAATATATGGAAGCTTCCTCCTCCCATCAGTATAACAGGTAAAGATATGCTCTTACTGCAGACCTTGTTTGGGAATTGGGCAGAATTTAATTATGAATCTATGCACAAGCCCTCTATTTGGTAAGTCTAGGATTTTCATCCAATGATACCAGCTCTATGGATAGAGATTTATTTAGGGAAGTAGAAAAAGGGGAGGGATTCTGAGCAATGCAACATGGAATTTCAATCATTTATTGAATGACTTGTTGCTTAAATGAAACAGGTAAATGGCAACAACACAACTATTTATTCTGGTAGTGTGTTCAAAGTAAACATCCAAAGGTGTTTGAAAATATGCATACCTTAGAGGAGTGAATTTTGAATGCAACCAGTAATATACATGATTCTGTGGGAATAATTCTGAGTTTGCTTGAATCATGCTGGTATCTGCTCTACATGTGGTCTTTTTCACAAAATTAGGTTTTGGTAATGCAGATTATTGAGTGACTTGAATAGGAATCCAGATGCAAAAGATGTGATATTGACAGTATGAAAAATATTTTGAGAACTTCAAGATTGTTCTAAAAAGGGATTGTCTTTCTGTTAAAGTACCATAGCATTGGAGATGAGTGAAAGGCCTAACATTGAAAATGAGACAGGTAGATGAAAATGCCAATTGTATATGAATTTCATGCTGCAAAACTTTGTCCAGACTCAAGAAATAAATAGCAATTCAAGGAATCTACTGATAATTTCCACTTAAGGATACACAAGTGGGGATACCATTGAAGTGTAATATCTCTATACTTCACATGGTTTAAGGAGAAAGCTCTATCAAGATATGAGAAGTAAGAACATGGGTAACTATCATGGACAACAATTCATACAACAGGCTGCTCTCAGATGTTCAAAAGAAACAAGAGGGCACTTTACCTTTGGGTTTAATCTAATAGGCTGAGCTAGATGATGTCGATAATTTAAAGGTATACATCTTTTTGTGTTTTTTGCTATTGTTACTATCCCTGATGAACAGAAGTCTCTACACAGTCATTTGTGGGCTTAATTGTCTTTGTATATATAAGTGGGTATAATTGTTTTTATAGAGTTTGAATAATGGGAAAACATAGGCATATGAGCTTTGTCACACAATTAGTGTTCTCTATCTTCCATTTCACTTTTGGCTATGATAATATCTTCATGTGTTTAGCCTTCCTTATCATTCCTCTGGATTAAAACATTACCAATGTTTCTCATCTCCTTCTTGAGAATTATTCTACTTTTAATAAAATAAAACCATCATTATTAACTAAGTATTAACTGTGTCTGTATGTCTGTATTCCATCCTTCTATTCAAACAGAATGACTCAGAAATGAAAAGTTAATCCTGTACATTCCTTTTTGCATTCTTTATAGCACAGTGTCCATGCTACTTTTAATGACTATTATTTGAATGAATAAATCAAAACATTGGTTCTTAGTGCCTTAAATGTCAATGGTTTTTGAAAGCATTTTAATGTATTCAATTTCCCTTACTTTCCCTCTTTTAGCTTCATTTACAATTAAGACGCATGTAGTGGGTTAAAGTGCAGTATGTTTTTACCATACATGAAGATGAGTTGCTATAAATCTTGACTCATGATACTTCTCTGCTCACTGGTAACAGTTATATTGTGGTAGGTGGAATGATGTATGTAAATCTGTGAGAGAGAGAAGGTGCTACAGATAAATATGAAGTCATTAAAGATTTTATACATTTAGATATCCCTCAGAAAAAAAATTTAAGTACTTAGAGCAAGAAAGCATTTTAAGGTAGAAAATACAAAGTGGAGATTTTTTGTGCTCCCTTTTGGGAGTTTTTTTCATTTTTTAAAAAAGATTTATTTATTTATTTGAAGGGCAGAGTTGGAGAGAGAGAGAGAGAGAGAGAGAGAGAGATGGCCGCAACAGCTGGAGCTGTGCCAATCTGAAACCAGGAGCCAGGAACTTCTTCCAGGTCTCCCACATAGGTGCAGGGACCCAAGGACATAGGGCATCTTCCACTGCTTTCCCGGGACATAGAGGAGAGCTGGATGGGAAGTTGAATAGCAGGGACTCAAGCAGGTGCCTAAATGGGATACCAGCACTGCAGATGGCGGTTTTACCCGCTAAGCCACAGTGCTTGCCCCAAGTTTATTCAAATTAAAATAAGTTGATATTGAAACCAAAGGAAGATTAGCTTGCTAAAGCACTCATAATATTTTAGAAATCCTCCTGAAACAATGCTTAGATAAATGTGTGTGTCTGAAGCGTAAATCAGACCATCAGTCTCTAAAGATGTTTAGAGATACCACAGAGAAAGAGATAAGGAAAATATTTTGAATGGCTCTGTGGTCTTTCTTTTTATTGTCTGTCACTGTCTGTCTCTATGTGTAGTTGCAAGTTGGCATAATTATTCCTACTAAAATGAATTATATGCTGAAATGTCCCCTCCTGACATTCATTTAGTAACTTAGGTGTGCTTTTGATATTCTTTTTTGTAAAGCATAGCTGTTGGCTGATGGATGTACGGAGGGTATCACTTCTACCATCTAGTTATGAAAAGCTTCTGTCATACATCAATACAAGTTTAATGACTTTCCTGGAATTAGAAAACTGACCAACTCATTGCCAAGAACACTCCTTGGCAAACTGTTTCTTAAATCCGAGGACAAAACCGTTTGACCCAAAGCAGCAACACTGTGGCCGAGAACAATGCTAGGAATTTTTCCACAGTAAATTTCTAGAGCACAGTTTTGATATTCATTTGTTAGAGGGAAAAAGAGAATGGAGTGCTGAAGTTCAAATTCAAGTTCTTCTATTTTGGAAGCATATACTTACAGAAGTGATCCCAAGTGTCCAATGAGATTATGGAGGTAAAAAGTGCAGGAGTGTGGTTGTCATATTATGGCACACATAAAAGCAAGAGCAGGGCTCATGCTAAAGTTAAATTCTTCGGAATTCACAGTGCTTTAAAATCTGATCTAAAAAGATGTTGCTATGTTTCCTTCAATCACTCAAGAAACGTTTCCTGAGCAACTAGTAAGCAGGACTTTTCATTCTTAACTATTTAAGCTGCTGCAAAGATGAATAACAAGTAGATTAGAAATTTTCCTTGTAGTAGACAAGTAAGAAAACTGTGCTAGTAATGAAGCTATGATCTTTTATATGGAAATGTGCTCCTTCATTCCGTCTTGTGTGACACAAGGCTGAGGCATTTGAAAGAACATTTCCATTTCTTGTTTTTGAGCTGATTACATGTTAGCTTCTGCCAAGAAAATATTAGGAAGATAGAATTACCAGTCAAGAGGAGGTAAAAGGCCCTCTCCCTTCCTTTTTGTTGGCTCCTCTTAGCATTGCCTCCTCACCTCAACAGTGTCAGGGGATAACAAAGAATTTTCTACCTGCTTCCAACTGCTTCTAGTGCTCACAATCCTAATCTCTTTGTGTCTGTTCCATGGAATAGCACAAGGCAGGCAATGCTTTTTCTCCTGCTCTGTTCCATAAGGTCCCTCCTCCATCTCTTAGATTCCTGTAGCCCCAACATATATCTGCCATTGAGAACACAAATTATTTCAATGCCCATTATTTAAGATGGGAAGAAAAACTTCAAGTCAAAACATGTAGATTATGGTTTGTTTATGACACCTTTCAAAGAGCATTTCTCTAAATCTAAAAGGTTATAAAAAAAGAACCAGTTAGTGTCCTTTGTTCCTCCAGCCTTAGGGGTGTGGCTGCTCACAGCCTTCATTATCTCTTTGTTGCCTCACTGTGCACTTCTGTATTTTCAGTCCTCCAGAGTGTGTATTACACTTGCTGCTTCCTGTTGAAATAATGATTATGCTTTCTATTTTCTTGATGCAATACCAGCTGAATAGAGTTGAGAACTGATATTACAAATAGGAGAGTTGATACCACAAGTTACACAGGTAATCAATCTAGGGTCCAAGGAATTGATTTCATCATGTTTTTGGCCTTAAGCACATTGTTGAACTGTTTGCTAATAGTAATGGGGTCCTAAGTTATCTACAATATTCAGAGGCTTTCCCAATTAACCAAGTGTTTTAATTGTGATCAATGGCTCTCAGAAGCAAAACTCTAGTAACTACTTGGTAACTGTTTTTCAGTATCAGTTACTAAAGGATATTGCAAGTCTGTGAGATGGAATCCTTGTTTTAACTGCACTTGAGAGCTTGCATATAAACAAATGAGCAAGCAAGGTGAACAAATACATAAACTCATGGCTTTAAATCATTTGAACAAATCATTGCAGGAGAAGCAGAAAGCTTCTAAGGCCATCTGAATGATCTAAGATTGAGCTAAGAAATGTGAAATTCCAAGTTTCTCTAAACTTCTCTTTGCAACAGCAAAAGGCTTCCTCTGAGACTAGTCATCCACCCAGGTTTGGAGTTTACTTGGAGGGTTCATTGTAATGTGTAGAAATGATCAGCTTATAATAGGGTTCTATCCTGTTAGGTCCATCAAAAGTTGAAAATATTGCAAGTCAAGAATACATTAAAACTCCTAACCTCCCAAATGTCCTAGGTTGGCAGCACAGCAGGACGTAGAAGGCTGGTTGTTTCTACTTGTGATCCTGGGACTCACTGGGTGGCGCTGCTGCCACTGACAGCTGTCACCAGGGAGGGTAGCAGTAGCCTGGGAAAAATCAAAACTCCAAGGACAGTTTCCACTGAACAAAATAACTACATGTCTTCATAAAGTCAAAATAATTGTAAAAAAAAAGTGATGACCATCTGTATTCAATAGTGATCTATGTTCAGGGAACTTGAAATGCTTTGGGATACAGGAATGTTAGAGCAGACTTGCTGGATGCAAAATGATCCCCATACTCCCCTTCACCTCACTCCCACATGGATGTATCAGAAGACACTTCATTCACTAAAAAGCTGAAAAGCAAATAGGGGTGAGGGCACCAGGACATTTCCAATACTACTAGGAAAATTTTGTAGTGCTCTACTCCACAGATATTTGAATTGTCTCTAAAATGGTGAGAAATATGCAATAAAGAATTGTGGGATAATGGAGGACATTTGGAGTGACCGTGCAGATGTAGCCCAGTATGGCTAGAATGAAGGGTCTCCAAGATACTGTGGGACAAATAGACTATGGAGAGATAGATGAAGAGATTACCAAAGTATATGATATATTGTCCTAAGGGTATAGGTTTTGTGGATGCATCAAATTTTACATTTTTTTAAAAGATTCATTTATGCTTTTGAAAGTCAGAGTTACAAGACAAAAGGAAAAACAGGGAAAGAGATATCTTCCATCTCTGGTTCACTATTCAGATGGCCTCAATAGCCAGGGCTGGGCTAGGGCTGGGCCAGGCCTGGGCCAGGCCGATGTCAGTAGTCAGGAGCTTCACTCTGATTTCCCATATGAGTGGCAGGGTGCAAACACCTGAGCTATCTTTTGCTTTTCTCAGTCCAATAACAGGGAGCTTGATAGGAACTAGGGCAGCCAGGACTCGAACCAGCACCCAAATGGGTTGACAACATTGGAGGCAGTGGCTTTACATTTACACCACACTAGCCCCTAAATGTTTTTAGTCCATGGAGTTAATATAATCTGGTTACCCTCAGAAATACAAGTAGTTACCTTAAACATAAGTAATAATAGATTACAGTTGCTCGGGACTTTTCTGCAATTGGAGAATATGGGAGTGGATATATTTAATATGGACTTTCCAACTAACTTCTTTCATTGCAAATGTTAGCATGAAGATCATAGTCCCATTTTGTTTTGGCAGATAGTAGGAGTCTAAGGAGCTTGGCTGTGATTACTAGCATAGTAGATTTGTTATAAATAAATGTGTTTCTTCAAGCACTTGAACTTCCTCAAAATACAAGCTACTATTTTGTGCATGCTAAGCACACCTTAGATTTGTCATAACCAACTGTTCAAGTTAAGCTTGTGAATGGCTATCTGAATTGTTAGAACAAAGTATTTTCAAACCCAATGAACACTAATTACAAAAATACTCACCAAATACTCTTTTTATAATTTTATTTATTACTTCCTAAAAGACACAGAAAAAAAAAACAAATTATAGTTATTTTCAACAATTTAATGGAAGAAAATTAAGCAGGCATTCAAGAATTGACTTGTTATATGCAAAAACTGTAAAGCAACATTAAGTATTCTGTTGATGTTGAAGCAGTATTAATAAAATGACCATTAAGGAAGGAAAATTTAGGACTGGCATTGTGGTATAGTGGCTAATGCCAACATCCCATATGTGCAACAGTTTGGGTCCCAGTTGCTGCACTTCTTATTCAGCTCCCTGTTAGTGGCCTCGGAAAAGCATTGAAAAATGGCACAAGTGCTTGGGCCCCTGCCACCCACATGGGAGATCTGGAAGAAACTCCTGGCTCCTGGCTTTGGCCTGGCCAGGCTCTGGTCATTGCACCCATCTGGGGAGTGAACCAGCAGTTGGAAGGTATCTCTCTCTGTCTCTCCCTCTCTCTGTAACTCTCCAAATACATAAATTAATAAATCTTTTTTTTTTAAAAAAAAAGAAGGAATACTCATTGGGCTACAGCATTTTAACTTGTAGATTTCAGACTCCATTTGTGTGTTCTCACAAACTTAACAGGTAAAAAATACTTCCCATTGATACCAATTTGATTTTCCTCACTCCCTCCATCACCTATTTTTCAAGATAATTGAAAAGTAAAGGTTACTATTTATTGTAAGAACAGTTGAACATTTTATTTGCATTCTTGTAATTCCCACATTAATGGCCAATTCAATATGAGTCAGATTATCTTGCTAATTTTAGAGTTAGATTTTTCTAAGTGTTGTAGACAAAATGGTGGTTAGAGGAGTCATTACAATATGTCATGAACTCTTGGTATGCCAAATATGATTCATATGCCAATAGAATTGGCATTAACTCAGAGCTTGTTGGATATGGTGGGGATATACCGAAGTCAACCAAATTGATATCTATGTTTTAACAATGTCCTAAGTGATTCATGACATGTTAGGAAAAGGTAGAAGCAATAAACAATGCTGGCTTTTCTGATTTAAGCATGATAGTATTCATCTTGTTAGAGGATATCAATATATCTTTCCATATTTTAAAATTTTGGGGGGCTGGTATTGTGGTGTATCAGGTAAAGGCACTGCCTGCAATGTCAGCATCCAATATGGGCATCAGTTCAAGTCCTGGCTGTTCCATTTCTAATCCAGCTCCCTGCTAATGCACTTGGGAAAGCAATGGAAGGTAGCTCAAGCACTTGGGCCCCTGCAACCATGTGGGAGACCCTAAAGAATCTCTTAGCTTCCGGCTTCAACTTGGCCCAGACTCTATTGGTCCAACCATCTGGGGAGTGAATTTGTGGTGAACGATTTCTGTCTCTGTTTCTCTTCCTCTCTCTTTGTACTTCTGATTTTGTAATAAATCTTTTTAAATTTTTTTTTTACTTTTAATTTTTTAAGTATTTATTTATTTACTTGAAAGTCAGAGTTACACAAAGAGAGAAGAAAGGCAAAGAGAGAGAGAGAGAGAGAAAGGTCTTCCATCAGCTGGTTCACTCCCCAGTTGGCTGCAATGGCTGGAGCTGTACAGATCTGAAGCCAGGAGCCAGGAGCTTCTTCCAGGTCTCCCATGTGGGTGCAGGGGCCCAAGGACTTGGGCCATCTTCTGCTTTCCCAGGATATAGCAGAGAGCTAGATCAGAAGTGGAGCAGCCGGCACTCAAACAGGCGACCATATGGGATACCGGCACTGCAGGCGGCGGCTTTACATACTATGCCACAGCGCTGGCCCCTTTAAAAATTTTTGTTAAAAATTAAATTTTTTTCCTATTTAAAAATATAGCTTAATATTTTAATTTTCTATAACATTGTACTTAATCTAGAAATAATGGGATAAGACACATGTTTTCTCTTGAATTAATTGTATACCACTAATAAGAAAGAAAAAATACTTCTGATAGAGTATTTATAATATTTTTAATAATTATTATGAAGTATCTATACCATGCAGCTGTAGTTATTTAATTTCATTAAATATCTACTGGTGGTGAAGCTTTTTTTATATACAGTATTCGGATAAATTTTAGTAACATTTCATTATATATTTTGCATTATTAAAATCTTAATTGATAACTATGTTCCACATTTTGCTTAGTGAGCAAAGCATATAAGGCTGATCTGAATTATTTTTCCTCAAATAGTTCTACCTTCTGATTCTAGAAAAATTCTTCAGGCATACATGAAAAGTATTACCAGTTATTCCTTTTTGTATAGTAATAAACTCATTTTGTTCCATGTCCCCAAGCAATACTGAAACTCTTGATACTAATTTCTATTTCTCCTTTTAAGATTTTATTGCATATACTAGCTATTTTGGGTAAATGATCAATTGCCACTGAGTTCCTTTACCCATTGGATTTGCGAATATCCAAAGTAGGTCACCTATTTTCTTTTCTATTATACATGTTTAATATGTATAAGAATATGTTTATGATTTTTATAATTAAACTTTTTAAATTTTTACCCTAATACCTTTGAATATCACTATAGAAATCATGGCATGCCCTTTTGTGCATAATAGAGTGTTTGACTTGATATTTGTGGTTCATATGCTACAATAAATTTCATAAAATTCATGCTCTAAATTTTACAAAAGACTGTCATTTTATTTTGAAGTTTTTCAGAAAACCATGAAACTATTTTTATGCTAATATAAATTATTAAAAGATATAACACTAGATTGACTCTCTTGCATAGACAAATATAATGTTATTCAAGTATAAAATGGATTGTTTCAATTAAAAGAAAAATTTTTCATGCCTCTAATTTTTCCCCTTTTGTACAGACCTAATATTTAGGGATATATTCTTGTTGTTGTACACATCAAGGGTTTAACAAATTCCTAATGACACATATCTGCCATTATAGTCTCATACAAAGTAGTTTAACTGCCTTAAAAATACTCTTTCCCACCACAGATTAAGCTTTTCCTTACCTTTCCACCCCGGTGATCCCTGACCATTTTACTGACTATATAGGTTTATTTTTCCTAGTATGTCCTATAGTTGGACTCTTAACTACATGTGGCATTTTCAAATTGGCTTCTTTTACTTATTGATATGCAGTTAATCCCCTTTCATGCCTTTTTGGGGTTTGATAGCTCATTTTCTTTTTGCAATGAAAAAATATTCCATTATCCTGATATATCATGCCTTATTTATGTCATCACCCATTGAAGAACATTTTGTTTGCTTACAAATGTTGGCAATCATAACAGTAAGCACTATTGTGCAGGTTTTTGTGTGGGTGTAAGTTTCCATTACTGGATCAGATAGTCAGAATATGTTTGTAAGAATCTGAAAACCTGCCTTCCAAAATGGTTGTATCATTTTATATACTACTATCAATAAATGAGAGTTCCTGTTGCTCCACATCCTCACCAGCATTTTGTGTTGTCAGTGTCCTGGATTTTGACTATGTTGTTGTGTTTATAATGCTTCATTCCTTAAACCTACATTTCTCTAGTGATACATAATGTGGAAAAGTTTTTCATACACTTAGCATCTTATTTTTCTGGGGTATCTATTTAGATATTTTGCTTATTTTTAATCAGATTGTTGATTTTCTTATTGCTGAGATTAAAGTTTGTTTATTTGTAATAATTGTCTTTGAAACATTTTGCAAATAGATTCTCCCAAACTGTGACTTGTCTCATTACCTTGATATACCATGCAATTTTAAAAAAGTATTCCTTAACTGTTTTGCCTATTTGACAAATATTCATTAAATTTGAAAAACAGTAAAACTGAATTCCTATTCCACATCAAACTTAGTCTAGTGGAGTAGAGAATTTTGTAAATTTCTAATCCGAAGAATTGTCAGGAAGATCAGGTTCTTTGTAGCTGAAGGGATGGGTTACACATTAAAAGGAGCAGGTGAATTGAGATTTCTCTGCTTTTAGTTTCTCTGCCATTAAATTGGCTTTGACTCTTAGTAGAAATTTCTTTCTCTCTTTTGGCTGTATTTAAGGCCATGAAACAATTCCTAAAGTATTTTGTCCTTAAATATTGTATACATGTTTATATATAAATATATACACATAAATGAGTGTGTATATATAAATATAACTAATAAAATTGCATTTGATTTCAGATTTCCACTGATACAAAAGAAGCCAGTAAAATGAAATATAACTATGGTCATCAATGCAAGTATTTGAATAGTTCTGAAGATGGAGTGTACTCTCTGTCTAAAAGTAATGAAAATTCACTGGAAGATATGTTATTCCAGAGCAGTCTTTTTAAAACGTATGCTTGTCAAACATGAAATTCAGAATTTTGTGACAGCATGAGAACCTGATGGCAGAGAATACACTGATGCAGTCCTTGAATTTTCCATGACGCTTCTCGCCTGCACTTAGCAGCTGTTTATTGCTTGGATCACTGGAGCATATGATGCTGAACCAAGTCACAGGTCAATAAAGTCATTTACAATGATCAACCCTCTGAGTGAAAGAGATGATGAATCAACCAGAACTCCTTCAGGCGATAGATCTAGCAGGGGAATTTCGCACATTAAGTAGCAACATATAATCAACTGAATCAGCAGCCTGCATATCTCCTGATTAATTTTACTACCTTTAGAGAAGACATACAACAGAGGTTTAGATCCATCTTTTCTCTAATGGGGATGCGAGTTACATATCAAACTATGCAGGAAACTTTTTAAACTTGAACTTGTAAAAACTTTGTGCTTTCTTGATTTTAATCATATCAGATTTGAACTAATTGTTACCCTTAATATTCTTTACTTTATATCTGTCATTTTCTTGATAGTTTAGGATAATGTTCAGTTATATTGCGGTTACATCATAGAATAGTCCTTTATTGAATGCTCATTGATTACCATGAGCTTTGGTCTGTATGTACCATTTCCTTTAAGTCTCAAAAAAGCTACAAATCAGTTGACAGATTTAGTCATGATTGTGGAAACTGAGCTAATAAGGAAGTTAAAAAGTATTAGAGTTTGAGAACTCATAGAGGGTAGAGAATAATTCAAACATCAAGAATAAACGTTTTAAACTTAAATGTATGATTTTAGTCACTATGTAATGAGCAAATGATGTTTTAGTTAATTTGTGAAAGGAGTTATTTTTTAACTGTTTAAAGTTGGGAGCTATATTATATTCCATGCTTCAAACTGATGTAAGAATTAAATGGTCGGTTGGGACTAGCGCTGTGGTGCAGCTGGTTAATGCCCTGGCCTGAAGCGCTGGCATACCATATGGATGGCAGTTAGAGACCCGGCTGCTCCACTTCCAATCCAGCTCTCTGCTATGGCCTGGGAAAGCAGTAAAAGATGGTCCAGGTCCTTGGGTCCCTGCACCCATGTGGGAGACCCAAAAGATCCTGGCTCCTGGCTTCAGATTGGTGCAGCTCCGGCCGTTGAGGCCACTTGGGCAGTGAACCAGTAAATGGAAGACCTCTCTCTCTCTCTCTCTCTCTCTCTGCCTCTCCTCTCTCTGTGTAACTCTGACTTTCAAATAAATAAACAAATCTTAAAAAAAAAAAGAATTAAATGGTCACTGTTATATTTGAAACCTGTGGGGAGCAACTGGGAGCAACTCAGACTGGACTAAGTTACTGGAATTAAGACTTATTCTATGCATCTGCTTTCCCACAATATGGCGCTGAGAAGGGAGAAGCTTCTACACAGCTGCCTCCAGTTCAACCAATAAACTGTGGGACCTGCTCCTGATTGGAGGAGAGCAGCGTACTCAGCGTGTGGGTAGCAGAGTTGGGATTGGTGGAAGAGGACTATAAAGGAGGAGAGAGACAACATGCACCAGGAACATCTAAGGGGGAGCATCTATCTGAAGGAACACCTGTGCAGCCCCCGAGAGAGCCGGCCGGCGGTGTGCCGCTCCCCCGCGGAAGTGGGGAATGTGGCAGGGGGAACCGCCCTTCCACGGAGGTGGAAGGGTCGGTAGCCAACCCGGGAAGGACCAGCAGCCAACCCGGGAAGGACCAGCAGCAAACCCGGGGAGGGCCGAGAAGACGAAAGAACAGCGCAGGGTCCTGTGTCGTTCCTCCACGAAGACGGGGAGCGACAGAAACCCAAGACAAAACTCTTATAAATCTCAGTTAACATTTTTGAATTCAGAGAAACAGACACCATGTTAACTATTTAAATAGTCATCTGATTTAATTCTTTTCATTCTGTTATTCTTCGTGCCTATACTGAAATATAGTCCCTCCAAGAGATATTTGAGTTGCCTTTTCTCGGCTTTCTCTTCAGCATTTAATTTTTTTTTTTTTTTTGTTTTGCTATTAGGCATTCAAATTAGGGTGAGGTGACAATTCATTTTGGCTTTGCTTTACAGTTCCTGGATGTCTAGTGATAATGATGCCCACTTGGGCATTTTAGAAAAATGTCTGTTCAAATCCTTTGCCCTATCTTAGTTACATTGGTTATTTGTCATATGAATAGCTTAAAAGTATTTTCTCTCATTCATTTTCTTGTGAATTCACTCTTTTGATCGTTCCCTGTGCTTTCAGAGTAGTCTTAATTGTCTTAAGTTGGTATGATTGAATTTGATGGCTGTCCTTTTGAAGTATTAATCAACAAAATCTTTACCTGTTACCAATGTCTTGAAGGTTTTTCCCATGTGGTCTTCTAGCATTTTCATAGTTTCAGGTCTTACATTTAGGTCTTTGAGTTTATTGTTAATTTTTGTATGCTGAAAGGTAAAATACGTATTCAATACCTGTACAGAAAGTGAGACTATCAGATTTCCCTTCTTCCAGGCAAAATTCTGTTGGTAATATGTAGACCAACTGAAAATGGAGAAAGCATTTAGAAAATCAGAGGTCATCACTAATTGGTTATAATATGTGATATTGATATAAAAAATAGAAAATAAGATTATTATTTTCTGGCTTAAGAAATTTAATGAATGTGTGTTCTACAAACAGGCAATGTGAGGAACAGTTTGAAAATCAGTAGATGATGGAAATTTTCTGGACTATTAGTGATTTGGATATACGTGAGAGAAAGTAAGCGTGAACTCAAGACCTTTGGGAAGTTAGCCTGAAACTTCAGGAGTGATCAGAGGGTACCCATAACTTCTATGTCATGGATAAAGCCAGCAGGTTGACTAATGGTAGCTGATGACAGAAATAAAACAAACAATGCCACTGAAAATCAGTTTGTATAAGAAGATTAAAGTGGGGGCTGGCACTGTGGCATAGCAGGTAAAGCCACTACCTGCAGTTCCTGCATCCCATATGGGTACCAGTTCGAGTCCTGGCTGCTGCACTTCCAATCCAGTTCTCTGCTATGACCTGGAAAGCAGTAGATGATGGCCCTAGTGCTGGGCTCCTGTACCCACATGGGAGACCCGGAAGAAGCTCCTGGCTTCTGGCTTTGCATTGGCCCAGCTCTGGTCATTGCAGCCATTTAGGGAATGAACCAGTGGATGGAATATTTCTCTTTCTCTCTCTCTCCTTCTGCCTTTCCATAACACTGCCTTTCAAATAAATAAATAAATCTTAAAAACATTAAAGTAAACTGAGAAAGAATGTTGGAAAAAAGAAGGACATTTAGAACAATCAGCACACTGAGGTAAAAAACAAAATACAACAAAAAACAGGAATGGCAGGGTGAAAAAATATGGGAATATCTTATATATTGCTTTTAGGCAGATCAGTCTAAAATTCAGGTGTTTGATAGGGTACATATTTGCAACTTGGGACATCTTTATTCCATATTGGCATACACAGATTGGAGTCCTGGCTCTGCTACAGATCCTAGTGTACTGCTAAAGTACACCCGGTGAGACAGCAGTCATGGCTCAGGTAGTTGGGTCCCTGCTACCCATGTGGGAAACCTAGTTTGAGCAGAGGGCTACTGGCTTAAGCCTGGCCCAGTCTCAGATGTTGTGAGCATTTGCAGATTGAACCCAAGGATGGAGGATCTCTGTCTCTTTCAACCAAAAGCAAAAAAATAAAAATAGTAAATTTAATTGCTTAAAACAGCTTATCTTCTTTATATAATTTCTTTTCTTTTTAGATTTATTTTTATTTACTTGAAAGGCAGAATTACAGAGAAAGAAAGGGAGAGAGAGAGGTTTTCCATCCACTGGTTCACTTCCCAAACGGACCCAACAGCGGGAACTGGGCCAGGCCTAAGTCTCCTACACTGCAGCAGGGTCCCACGCACCAGGGCCATCCTCTGCTGCTTTCCCTGGCACACCAGCAGGAATCTAGGTCAGAAGTGGAATAGAAGGGACTGAACCACATGGAATTCTGATGCCACAGGTGGCATTAGTTCCTCTGTTATTTCTTAAAGTTTCTATTTTCCAGACATTTGGGGAAACCTTGGCTTGGTGGTTCTGGCATATCTTAGTCAGCTAGGGCTGTTACACAGCAATGGCTAAACAGCATTGATTCATTTCTCATGGTATTGGAGGTTGATGATTCCAAGGTCAAGGTTCTGACAGATTTCATTCCTGGTGATTCTCTTTTGGCTTGTGGATGACTGCCATCCCATTGTGTACACAAGTGGTTTCTTTCTGTGTGTGCAGAGAATGAGAGAGAACCCTCTTGTCTATATTCTGATGAGGATGCTAATTTCAACATGGTAGTCCACTTTCAGGTCTTCATCCAAACCTAATTATGTTCTAAAGGCCCCACCTCCTAGTACCTTCATATTTGGTTAGGGCTTCAACATACAAATCTGGGGGGAAGCATCACAGTAATCTTTTCTTTTCTTTATTTCTTTTTTTATTTTTTTTTGACTGCTAGAGTTAGACAGTGAGAGAGAGAGAGAGAAAGCAATGATAATGATTGCTACATATCTTACCAGGCCTTTGTCAGACCTCTATCACTATGAATTAGCCAACAGTGGCAACTTCATTAAAAAGGACTGTGGAGCCTCTATAATAATGAATTTTAACATGATATGAAACTTTCTTTTAAATAAGAAGTAAATTTGACTAGATAAACTTGTGAAAGTATTTAAAAGTAACCATATATATTGGAATATTTTCATAGAATAAACATTTTTTAAATAACTGAAAATTAGATAGCACATTTAAAAATAATACTATATATTAAGGATTTAAATTGATCTATAGGAAACTTTTCAGAGAATCTTGATGCCTAGAAAATTATTAGAATAATATTAATATAGAATTTTTTGGAAGAAAGTGAGATTTTATACAGACTAAATTATTTTGAAAAATAGCCAAGCAATGATTTTACTTAAAGATGTTTTCTTTATTAATTTCATAGATATTTAATCTTAATTTGTGCCTTCTTCTTTGCTGCATTTCAAACTCTGACAATATTTGAGATTACCAGTAAGTTTTTTCAGTGTTTATTAGCTTCAAAAATATAATTATAGCCAGAAAGCAAAAATCAAGCAAATTGAGTTTGAATAATATTTTTTTCATAATGAAAAACCTTTGCAGTGTGCTTTACATGTGTTAATATTATTTTTTTGTATTTTACTAGCAAACCTTTGACAGTATACTTTAACAATATAAGATTCTAAAAAATTAGCAAGATATTTTCAAAAATCCTTCATATTTCTGTTTGCTTATAAACTTACACATCTTTTTTTAAGGACTTATTTATTTATTTGAGAGGCAGAAGTACAAAGAGAGAGAGAGGTCTCCCATCCACTGGTTCACTCCTCAAATGGCCACAATGGTGGAAGCTGGGCCAATCCGAAGCCAGGAGCCAGGAGTTTCTTCCAGGTCTCCCAGGTGGGTGCAGGGACCTAAGCACTTGGGCCATTTTCCACTGCTTTCCCAGGCCATCAGCAGGGAGCTGGATCAGAAGAGGAGCAGCCAGGACTCAAACTGACACCCACATTAGATGCTAGCACCACAGGCAGAGGCTTAACCTACAGTGCCACAGTACTGGCTTGACTTACACATCTTTTATCTCTTTAAGATGCTAATTAAAGTGAGTCAATTAAAATGAATACAGGTTTGGGGATTTTTCAGATAGCATCTTTGGCCACTGTAATGTAGATATCTATAAAAGAGAGTGAGAATCTAAGGAAACATCCTTAGTGACCTTTTAATGTAATTGCCAAAGCAAGGGCACTGCAGTTTAGAAGCAAAGATCAACAGTGGAGAAAACTGGTGATCCCAGCAGAGCCAGTGCATTTTTCTTTCAGTTTTCATTAACAATGAGTTCAAATCAGACAGGGCCTCGTGGTGTGAACTGTAGCAGCGTAATTACAACCTTAACTTAGAGTAATTAAACCAATCTTTTCTTTGGCAGAGCTAGAAGATGTGGAGTAAGGAGGCACTTAAGACCTTGCCTTTAAAGGAGTGAAAAAGTAGTTAAGACTTTGACAACTCTCTAAAAATTAAGAGCTGATTAAACACCAAGGATCATGTCAGAACACGTCTCCTTCTAACTCAAATCTCTTAGATTAAGCAAGATGAACGATTTATCTTCAACAAATAAGAATACAACAGAAAGTCCAACTAAAGTAGTATTTTAGATAATGCTTTATTTCATAGCTGCTGAACTTTCAAATCAGTGATTTACATTTGCTTATCATGATCCTGTCATTCATTTATTTCCAGCAGGTTCGTATTAACACCTCAGTTTGAGTTACAGCTATAATGAATTTCTAGAAATGTTGCATCTTAAAACAGCACACACTTATTGTCTTTCAATTACAACATGAGTCTTGCTGGAATAAAATCACAGTGTAGGCAGATTACATCTCTTTGTGAAGGAAGGTCTGAGGGTGAACCTGAGTGCTTGCTCATTAGGGCTTTTAGTAGCATTCAGACCCTTGAGGTTGTAGGATTTGAGTCCCAGGGTACTTCTAGGAGCTCATGTGTTAAAATGAAGTCCTTCATGATAATCTATGATAATACTCTTTTTTTTTAATATTAGCTATCTTTATTCTGAAAATTACCTTTTGCCACATAAGATGTCATATTCAGATTCTGAGCACTGGAGTATGGGCATCTTTGCAATATTGTTATTCTGCCTGATGTAAGTTCTACTTATATTAGCTTCTTTTCTATGTATCAAAGATACATTGTGCAGTGAGAATTAAGATATTCCTTGGGATCATGATTAGGTTTGTTAGGCAGAAAATGAATAATAATTTGGATAACTATAAAATATGAAAGTACACCAGGCATGCATCAAACAGAACAGATTATAAAGCATTGTTGCTCCCATATACTATCCCCAATTATCAGACACACAGTCTGACAAGGTTTATTTCTCAATCACACTGCAGGTTATGGTTTGCCAATTAGTGGTTGCCTCACATAATTATCACTATTGATTTCATAGCATAGAAGCGTCCACTACTTAATAATACTGGGAAAGAGGGAGGAGTGAACAGCGTATTGGCCTCCAAAGCTTCTACCTACCAGTGGTAACTGCACTTCTGTTCACCTTCCATGGCTTTACCAAATCACAGGCCCATGCCAAACATCAGGTTGCAAGTAAGATACAGTCCTACTGTGTACCTAGTAGGAGATCCATAAACAGCTGGAGACCTTTGCAGGCATTTGTCGAGTGAAATAGCGGAGATGAGAGAGCACTCTCTCTCTCTTTTTGCTTCTCAAATAATCACAAAAAAATTTTTAAATGGATGGGTACTGTTATACATATTCCAAATGTGTAGCAATAGGTATCCTAAACATTGTTCTAGTTGTAAATGAAGTCACATAAAATCTTGTATTTTATAATAAAGCCTTGCATTTTTAAAGAGATATTCCCTAAGGATTCTGTGCTAATGTGTTTAGCAAAAATTTAAAACTATAAATAACTCAAATTCATGTAGTCATTGTTTTCCCAATACTTTTAATTATATGAGGCACATTTTTAGTAAGCTGCAAAACAATCCGTAAATTGATATTTTCTGAAGTCTCCTCAGGGAAGTTCTACATCAGAATCACCTGGGATGCCTGTTAAAATGTGTGACTCCCACCAACTGATTGAATTTTTAGAAAGGAATTCAAAGAACACATTTTAAGGAAGGTTTCCAGGTAGCTTTCTTTTCATCTTTCCTGTAAGTTTTAGAAATATTGCTGTATAAAGAAATTTCCTGAAATCCACAAAGTATTTTTATGATTGCCTTTGTTGTAAAGACTATTTTCATAATCCTGAGTCCTTAAGCTTGAGATCATAGGCATATTAGCCATAGAAACATAGATGTGAACAGATATGTCTTATGTTTATGACATCTAATGAGCATAAATATGTCCATATTCTAAAATAGCTGAGAGATAAACTAAGTATTTGTGTTACCATGCAAATTAAGTTTTCATTCTTATCTTTTTAAGGGTGCCAGCTGCAAGAAATAGTTAGTTTTATTGTCATGGCTAGATAAATAGTGAAAATTACCTTGATATGAAAGGTACATTCTGGGCTGGCGCCGCGGCTCATTAGGCTAATCCTCAGCCTTGCGGCGCCGGCACACCAGGTTCTAGTCCCGGTCGGGGAGCCGGATTCTGTCCTGGTTGCCCCTCTTCCAGGCCAGCTCTCTGCTGTAGCCAGGGAGTGCAGTGGAGGATGGCCCAAGTGCTTGGGCCCTGCACCCGCATGGGAGACCAGGAGAAGTACCTGGCTCCTGCCATCAGATCAGCGCGGTGCGCCAGCCGCAGCGCGCCGGCCATGGCGGCCATTGGAGGGTGAACCAACGGCAAAGGAAGACCTTTCTCTCTGTCTCTCTTTCTCACTGTCCACTCTGCCGGTCAAAAAAAAAAAAAAAAAAAAAGGTACATTCTGGGGCTGGCATTGTGGGTTAAGCTGCCTCTTGGGATGCCATCATCATCCTATTACAGAGTGATGGTCTGTGTCTGACTATTCCACTTCAAATCCAGCTTCCTGCTAATTTGCCTGAGAAGACAATATATGACAGTCCAAGTATCCATGTGGGTACTCGAGTTCCTGCCACCCACATGGAGACCAGATAGATTTCCTGCCTTCTGCCTAGCTCAACCTTGCCTGGCTGTTATGGGTATTTGTGGAATGAACCAGCAGATAGAAGATTATCCCCTCTCCCTTTGTCACTATTCCTTTCAAATATATAAATATTAAAAATGCATTTATACAGAGTGAGGAAGGAACAAAACAGAAGAGATCAAGCTATGATGGAGGGCTCCCCAGTAACTTGAATTGACTCATGTGGATAGAAAACTGAGGTACAACCTATGCATAGTGTGTTGTATAAACTGAATCTATAAAAAATTCTCTGTCACTTAGAGTTGCTTTAAATTTCCCCAAAAGCAATTTTGTTTTTATAAAGCCTTCTTGAATTAATGTTTAATAGTTTGAATTTTATTGGGCTTATAATTTTGTTAGTAATATATCTGGTTTTGGTTTCATTTAATTGTGATTTTATGCTGCAATATATGCAGTAAGTAAACTGTGCTTATGCATAGTTCTGTATTTAAAAGTAGTCAACACAATAGATTAAAATTTTAATTAACTTTAAGAATGTTTGATTTTTAGAGGGAGGCAGGGAACACACAGAAAGAGGGCATGAGAGAACATTCCCCAAAATTGGTACAATTTCCAAATGCCCACATTTGCCAGGAACGGGCTAGACCAAAGCTGGGCAGGGAACTCAATCCAGGTATCCCACGTGGGTGGCAGGAACCCAATTACTTGAGCCATCATCACTATTCATCAGTGTCTGTATTAACAGGATATTCAAGTCAGATGCAGAGCTGACAAGTAATCTGATGTGGGACAAATGTCTTAACTTCTATGCCTGCCCTAACATTTCAGCCCCTCATAATCAATATCTAAGAAAATCATCTAAGTCATTTCTGGGGCTCTATATGTTTATGGGTTATTTTTTACCCCTTTAAATGAGGCTAGGTGTAAGTACAATAGTTTGAGATACATGGGCCAATAATAATATACTATGCACTTTGCTATTTCTGTCTCATGCTCAATGTCTTATGATAGACATCTGTACTGTAAGTTGCTCTCAAGGACCTCGAGGACACTGAATTAGGCACTTTTCCATGGAAACCCGGAAAATCATATACTTACTGGTATCAGTATAGGTACCTCAGAGAATTGCAGTTACAAGCCTCCTCTAGTTTGTAGGTACAGAGTATTTTTTAAGACATTTATTTATTTGAAAATTGGATTGACAGGGAGCAGGGGGAGAGAGAAATGTTCTATCTGCTAGTTTATGCCCAAATGGCCAGAGTGCCAGGGCTGGGACAGGCCGAGGCGAGGAACTACAAGCTTCATCCGGGTCTCCCACATGCATGGCACGGAAACAAGTACTTTGGACATCTTGCATACATACACTTCCAGGTGCATTCACAGGAAGCTGGATTGGAAGTGGAGCAGCTGGGACTTGAACCAGTGCTCCTATAGGATGACAGCATTTCAGGTGATGTCTTAACACACTGTGCCAAAATGGCACCCCTAATTTCTGAGTTTCTTTGATTTGCTCATTCAGATCTACCCCCATACTCCAGTATTCCTGCTTGGGCTGCTGATAAGCATGGTTGAAATCAACAAGCCACTTTACCCTCTGACTTCCAGTGGTTTTGGTCTATAGAAATTCCTAATAGAAGAGCAAAGAAGGTGAGGGGGTGAATCCAAAGTGTTTGTTTCTTGTTCTCCTCCATCTCCACACTCCACTTGGGGTAGAAGTGTCTCTTAACCAAAAGGCACTGTCCTCAAGAGTGAAACAGTTCCAGAACTCTGTCTTAACTGATTTTCAGCAGCTCATCTGAGATTCCCGCCATATCTTTTCAAGTCTTTTGGAGATAATGACCTGTAATTATTGACCTTGCCTAGCTGTTGTCATCCATTTCTTCCATGACTTTGCAAATAGTAATTTCATTAAATGCAAACTAAATTATCCTAATTATTTTAAATTAGGGCTCTGAGTAATATACTTCATAACAATTCTTTCATTAAAACTCCATTCAGTCTCTAGAACAGTAAGTGGTATAATGTACTAAACAGAAGCTTCTGTGATGGACAACATCTGTATTAGCTAAAACTGTTTATTAAATTAAAATTAAAATCATATCTACAGTAGAAAATTACCATTGACCACAATACTACTTTTACAAAGATACCTTTAACTTCTATTTATTATTTTCTTTTTTTTTTTAAAGATTTATTTTATTTATTTGAAAGAAAGAGTTACAGAGAGAGATAGAGACAGAGAGAGAAGTCTTCCATCTACTGGTTCACTCCCCAGATGGCTGCAATGGCTGGAGCTGAGCCGATCTGAAGCCAGGAGCTTCTTCCGGGTCTCCCACATGCGAGCAGGGGCCCAAGACTCGGGCCATCTTCCACTGCTTTCCCAGGCCATAGCAGAGAGCTGGATGGGAAGAGGAGCAGCCGGGACCAGAACCGGTGCCCACATGGGATGCCAGCGCCTCAGGCCAGGGCTTTAACCCGCTGTGCCACAGTGCCGGCCCCCTATTTATTATTTTCATCTGCAGTTATTTTATTAAAGTTCTATAGATTATTCTCCAAGCTGCCAAGTAGTTTTAAAGTAATAACTCTTTTTAAAATATTTTTGCATGCATGGTAGGAGTCCAGTGCTTTGAGGTATATTTTCCATGAAGTCTTGGCATGCAGTAGAATTTTCTAAAATACTATCACTTTTTGGTTTTAGCATTGCTACAGTATTATAGCAGTTTACCATTGCCTTTTGATTGTACATTAACAGTAGCCAAGTCCTTCTACCAAAACTTGATGATACTTCGTATTCAGTCTTTAACCATCATAAGTAAGTATAATAAACTTCAAAATTGAACAATTTTGTAAGAGTGGTGATTGTCTTTCAATTATTTGGATGTCAGTACACTCTAAAAGGGCAGTTAAATGGCAGAAATAGTGGCAATTTTCAAAGATTATAAATGCATTAGAAAATTCCTAAATGAATATTCACTCAAAAATGCTGCTGATATTCTTCCCTCACCACCCCCCCCCCCACACACACACACAGAGACGGTGAAAATTTTTGTATAACTACTTTTCTTTGAAAAGGAATTCCCCATATATGACAAAGAAACTGGAGCCAAATAAGTATATGTTAAAATAAAACTATCATACCCACTTCTACATCTGTCCATAGATCCTATTAGATGTCTATTGCTCTCCGTCTCCAATGCTACTGCCATAGTTTAAAACAACCCTAGCTTTCTCTTGAATTACTATAACAGTTCATTTCCTTATTCATACAAACTTCAGTCTACCCCTCAATCTTTCCTTCTCTGTGTTCTAACAAAGATAATACTTCAAAAGGATATATTTAATCTTCTGCATTTCTTGCTTTAAATTCTGTCATTGCTCCCATGGGCTCAGGATACAATACAAATTCCTTTATTTTGAAAAGAGCATTCTCTATTATTTGGTTTCCCCTCTCTACCAACTCCTGTTTAAATCTTTCTCCAGAGTATCTCTTGGGGTCTTGTATATAATAGCTGGTATATTTTCATTTCATTACTGAGGAAGAAATTAAATTTTAAAAGACACAAAAGCACCCAATCCCTGAACTTGCAAACTTTGTACTATGCTGAGTAATGAGTTAAATATTATTTACATACATACTCACACACATATTTGTTAATGTGATTTATATTTCATGTAATAAAACTTTTAACATTGAAGAGATATCAGCTTAGATTTTATTCCTTATTAAGCTTTGCCTAAACTCTCCAAGGATAAGTTGCTCATCATAATACATATTCCACAAGCCCCAAGCCTACACCACTATGAAGCCAAGGCACTGTCTAGTGTCTTCTCATTTCTGTCTCTCTGGCACACGTAAGAGTCTGAAGATAAAGACTTGAGTCTCCATCTTAGCCATCTGAACCTGTCTTGTCCAGGCCCATTGCAGCCAAAAAATAGTGTTGGAATATAGCAGAGACACTATCACAATGCATCTGGTGAGTGAGGTTTGGCAGCTGTGTCTTCAAGGCTTCTTAGAAGCTGTGTCTTCAAGGCTGACTTGTTGTACTCACTTCAGCATTCTTCACTCACAGATAGACACACGTGTTTATCTCCCTTCTCTCATTCTAGCCTTACTGGGAAAGCATCAGGTTATACTTTTCATGACAGTTGTGGCAAGAGCAATTTCTAGTTGTGAGATGGATTTTTTTCATAAGAAACTGATAAGCCAATAATTGATTAACTATGATAAGGAAATTAGTTATTGTACCTTTTAAAACAATTAAATATATTTGAGTCTACTTTATATAAAATTTTCTTCCTTCAAAAGTATCCAAGAAATTATTTCATAAATACATGCATACATACATGCAATGAAATATCAGAATTATAATTGGCAGATATATCTTCAATATATAAAATTATTTTGGGGAGAGAAGTGATGGCTAGTTAGAAGCCACTTTTATGATATACCCAATGCAATCTGTGTCTAAAGAACATATTAATACTCCTAGTCACTATCAAGAATTTTTTAAAATACAGTTATTTTAAATTTTAAACTATTATCATCAGATATAGAAGGATCCTCCAAATAGTTCATGGAAAATGCAATTGAAATGCATATTTCATTGCAATCAATTTTGAAATCTCATATACAGGGAATCTTCAAATAATTAATAGAAATATGTATTATGAACAAATATATGGGTTTCACATCTTTTGCAACAAAATAAACTTACGACTCCAGTTTCTAACATGCTTTCTTAGTAGATAAGATGGTATTGTAGATTTTTAGTTAATGACCTAATTTAAAAAGAAAAGGTAATGGGCCCAGATATAATGTAAACACTTAATTTTCTAATCCTTAGTTGTAGAGTTGACATTAAATTATCATTATATATTTTTGTTTACTGAATAATTTATATATCTATTTAGTAATAATAATATATTCACATATATTTTACATATTATTGTCTAGATGGGAAATTAGTTTTCTTTTTCTGTTTTCTATTTTACATGTTACCACAGAAGGAAATAGACTTAGACATTAATGAAATATTTAGGATCATAAGAAGAAAAACAAATGCTAGCTAATAGGACATACACATGGTCGCACACTGAAATCCTGCTGCACCCACTTCAGTCTTCCTGTTAATCACAAGCTAACTTTAGAGAATATTTACTTTGTTTATAGTAGGCACCATCATATTTGGCCTGAAACAAAATTATTTACAACGTCTTCTCATTTTTTAAACCAAGCATGTTAATAGCATGGTGTAATATTAGTCTAAATTACTACCATAATTGTTATCCATTTCATGGTTAGTAGTGAAACTCTGTTCATAGGGTGATTCATTGAATCTCTTGAATTTAATTTTTGTTTTAAGATTGCAATTGATGTCAACTGAAGTTTCATATATCATTATTTTCCTGTATCATTTTAAATCTCATTTTCTCATCAAATTTGTGTCAATGGATGCAAGTTGATATTCCCCAAATAAATGCAATTTTAAAGCATGGTGATCTCTTTCATTTTGGGTATGATTGGGATTTTTTTGTTTTTTGATTTTCTCCTCTTTTATTACATGATGTCTGTATTTTGATAGAGAACATGTATGAGAATACAGACCCTGTCCTCCATCAAAAACAGCAGATAATGTTAGAAAATGTAACAATCAATGATTGTTGTTTTCTGGTGCTTGGTCAATTTCAGATCCCAATAAAGGCTAAGTAGGTATTGTACCTGTAGAAGAAAGGAAGAGTTTAAAATAAATGAATTGTTTTCTTCAGTATGTTTGATTATATCACTTGTGACAAATCTTTGATCTACAGAGTTTGTGTTTATGTGTGTATCTCATGATATACGTATGTCTCACGGCTTACCTTACAAGTGACTACAACTGCTTCTTTTAACCTATTCACACAGTCTTCTCCATCTATGAGTTGGACTTGAAAACACTCCTCCAATTTGTAAATGTCTCTTTGAATGATCATCTCTGTTTGTCCTATGTTTGGGCCACAATCAAATGTGGCAGCGCAAACAGAGAAATAAGTCTAGGCCAAACAAAAATGAAAACAAAAAACCTAATTACCTGTGCATTGAAAAGTCTTGTACATGCTCCATTAGTTCAGAATGAAGTATTTCTGGGAATTTGCTAAAGCATTTCAAAAGCTTATTTCATAGACTTTATTTTTTCTTTGTTTTTATTATTTCATCAGTGTATATTATAAGCACCGCAGTGTAAGACTGTTGTTCATGGTTTTTATTCTTTCTGCAGCATATGCATGCTACATATTCAGTAGTGATGCCGCCTCATCCTGGGTTTTCCTTTTTTGAGAGGATATTTCTTTTCTTTTCTTTTCTTTTTTTTTGAAAGCTTTCATTTAATAAAGATAAATGTCGTAGGTATAGCTTTTGAAATATAGCAGTTCTTCCCCCCATTCCTGCCCTCCCACCCCTGCTCCCGTCCCACCTCCTACTTCCTTTCACATCTCATTCATCATTAAGATCCGTTTATATATCTTTATATAGAGAAGATCAACTCTATACTAAGTAAAGATTTCAACAGTTTGCACCTACACAGACACACAAAGTATCAAGTACTGTTTGAGAACAAGTTTTACACTTATTTCTTATAGTACAACTCATTAAGGACAGAGGTCCTACATGTGGAGCAAGTGCACAGTGACTCCTGTTGTTGATTTATCAATTGACACTCTTCCTTCCTTTCTTTTTCTTTCTTTCATCTGTTTATTCACCATTATTTAGCCAGATTATGCGTAGTTGAATCATGACAAATATTTGAAATATAAAGTTGCATTTGTCCATATACAGAGAGCTGAATTCAATTACTTAATTTTATTTCTGAAGTGATAAATAATGAACTGAATAAGAAGAATGTAGAGATGAAAATAATCAGGAAGTAAAGTCTGGAAGATATTTATTTTATAGTCCTCTGTTCTAGAATACACTTTTAATTGGTTTGCATCACATGGTTTCTTCACAGTTTATGGAAATGCATATTATGAAAAAATGTGCATGGATTGTACATGTTTTGCACAAAATATAATTACATTTTTTAAAGATTTATTTATTTGAAAGTCAGAGTTACACAGAGAGAAAAGGAGAGGCAGAGAGAGAGAGAGAGGTCTTCCATCCGATGGTTCACTCCCCAGTTGGCCACAATGGCCGGAGCTGTGCTGATCTAAAGCCAGGAGCCGGGGGCTTCTGCAGGTCTCCAATGTGGGTGCAGGGTCCCAAGGACCTGTGCCATCTTACACTGCTTTCCCAGGCCATAGAAAGGAGCTGGATTGGAAGTGGATCACCTGGGACACGAACCTGCATCCATATGGGATGCTGGCATTGCAGGCAACAGCTTTACCAGCTACACCACAGTGCCAGCCCCAATAAACTTAAAATTTCATTCCATTTTCCAAAAACTTTTTGAAGTCCCTTCGTACATTGAGTGACCAGTGAGCCACCTGCAATAGGACCTGTGGCAAGGATAAAATGTGAAACTGTAATCTGTCAGTTTTGTATGACTCCTATTTCTTTGGAAGCAATATAAAATTTTGTCTGTCTCACTAAACTCAGAGAACATCTTTAACAAAAGCATGAAAGAAATCTCAAATCAAGAACTTTAACCCTTCTGGGGCTGGCGCTGTGGCATAGCAGGTAAAGCTGCTGCCTTCAGTGCCGGCATCCCATATGGGCACTGGTTCGAATCCTGGCTGCTCCACTTCCAATCCAGCTCTCTGCTATGGCCTGGGAAAGTGGAAGATGGCCCAAGTCCTGGGGCCCCTGCACCTGTGTGGGAAGACCTGGTAGAAGCTCCTGGCTCCTGGCTTTGGATTTTTGGTGCAGCTCCAGCCATTGTGGTTCACTGGGGAGTGAACCAGCAGATAGAAGATCTCTCTGTCTCTGCCTCTCCTCTGTCTGTGTAACTCTTTCAAATAAATAAATAAATCTTAAAAAAAAAAACCTTTCATGAAGAAACAGTGCCAAAATAAGAGTAATATACTGCAGTATATAAGTGAAAATAATTTGTACTTCAGCATAAATTTATTTTATAGTCATAAGTAAGTATTGTTTCATATCTACATAAAGCCAAAAGTGGTTGACACTGAATTGAATAAATGTTAGAATTCTGAAGGAAAATATAAAGTTTAACCTAACAATGTAGTAAAATATAGAATAAAGATTTTAATTGTTTTTCTTGCTATTCTTTGTAAGAACTATTAAATATAAATCTAAGTTGTTTTTGGCAATTTAAAAATACATATTTAACAATAAATGCTATTTCCAAAGGAACTTATACTGTATTTTGTATGACTATTTGAAATTATCAAGAGGTTAGACTGTGTTTTAAAACTAATAGCAGAGCCTGGTATTGTCTGCATATCTGATCTGTCTTCCTGCTAATGCACCTAGAAAAGAATTTCAGGTACCACCAACATGGAAGAGCAGGATGAGGCTCCTGGCTTCTGACTTTGGCCTGGCCCACCCCTGACTGTTGCAGCCATGTAGGGAGTAGATCAGTTGTTGGAAAATTTCTCTCTCTCTCTCTCTTTCTCTGTCACTCTGCCTTTCAAATAAATAAATAAATATTATTTAAAATAACAAAATTTTATCACAAAGAAACTTTGGTTTTCATGCATGAATGATTCCCTGAAAAGCCAAAATATGGTGTAAATTATCTCTGACAGAATATCTTTGTATTCACCAGAAGACACATGTCACACATAAGATTAAAATACAGCTGGATTAAAAAAAAACTGTACAAAAATACAATTGTAATTATTTTATGTAATATTTTATATTTAATGTACATATTTTGAAATTAGTGATATAAAGTAATTACAATAACACTTTTTGTATTCCATATATAGTTTTTTTTTTTTTTAAAGATTTATTTATTTGAAAGTAGGAGTTACACAGAGAGAGAAGGAGAGGCAGAGAGAGAGGTCTACCATCTGCTGCTTCATTTCCCAATTGGCCACAACAGCCAGAGCTGTGCCAATCCAAAGCCAGGAGCCAGGAGCTTCTTCTGGGTCTCCCATGTTGGTGCAGGGGCCCAAGGACATGGGCCATCTTTCACTGCCTTCCCAGGCATATCAGAGAGCTGGATCAGAAGTGGAGCAACCAAGACTCAAACTGGTGCCTGGATGGGTTGCTGGCACTCCAGGTAGTGGCTTTACCTGCTATGCCACAGCACTGGCCCCTCATATATATATATAGTTTTAAGAGCATCATGATACTTCCATCATACCCTCCCTCACTCCTGCCATCCTTCCTCCTTTTCTTATTTTTCATTTAATTTTTACAATCACATCCTTTCAGTTTTCTTCATAATCACAAGCTTAATCCTCCACTAAGGACTTCAACAAGTAAGAAGTGAATATATTTATATAATGTATATTTATATACAGACACTTATATATGCATTCACTAGTTTGTGTGTTTACACACTCTGTGTATGTATGTGAATGTCCTTCAAAAAAACTCATGGAAAATGGAATTAAATAATGCATTTATTTTAGTGCAAAAATGTTTAATACATGCATAGTTTTTTCATGATGCACATTTTCTAAGAACCTTTAGAAGTAGCTTTATGTAAATACACATACAGACCTACTTATGGCAATTTTATAAATTGCATTGCAAATAAAAGCCTTTACCCAAGAACACTGTCTCACCTATTATCTAATAATAATGATAAAATAATTGATATTTTTATTATATTTATTTGAGAGGCAGAGACAGGGAGAGAAGGAGAAAGAAAGGGAGACAGGGTGAGATGGAGAGAGAGCCGAAGTGAGTTATCTGCCGGTTCATGTCTAAATATCTACAATGGTGGGGACTGAGACAGGGTCAGTGATCCAGGAGCCAGGTTGCCTGCATATGACAGGAACTCAGTTAGTTGAGGCATCTCTACTGCCTCCCTGGATCTGCATTAGCAGGAAGCTGGAGTCAGGAGCTGCGCCAGATACCAGATTCCAAATCCAGGTACCTGGATATGGGATGTGGGCACCTTAACCAGTGTCTTAACCATTATTCAGTCCCTCTCCCTGATGTTTATTACACACTTTCTGTTTATCACTCCACTTCCTCCTGCTGCTAACAATAACAGAAACGGCAATAACTGATGTTATTTAACATTATTTACCCAGCATTTGTTAAATTCTTTACCACCAACAGTTTGGTAGATAACATGCAAAAAATTTTAAATATTCAGTAACCTGCTCAGGGATACAAGAGCTAATTAATGTTAAACCTTGGTGGTAAAAATAAGATATTGACTCCACATTTAATCACTCCACACAGTTACCTCCCATATAATTCTCCCTTGAAGTATAGCGTAAAACCACCCTGTCGATTTATCTTCTTAATGATGTCACCTTGGGACGGAAAATATATTCCTCACTGGCTTATTTTCTTTTAAACTTCACTCCCAGGAGAAGCTGCTTAAATTTATTGGTTCAATTATGCCATCTTTCCTTATTTAGAGAGACATATTTTTCAGAATATTGAAGAGACAAGTAATATTTTCATGTTTGTCCTGATTAACTCGAGAACTCTCTTCCAATTAAAAATATATTACTGCATCTGTCTTGGGAGTAATAATACACTCATTTGCTTGATCTTAAGGATATTTTTAATTATTTTATTTGGGCTAAAATTTTATTTCTTAAATAATTGTTTTTTCAGTTTTGTAGGTTTCTCCAACCTTATTGTATGAAAAGGAAAACTGTAAATCAGTTGTATTTGAAGGCCATCATTTATCTGTCATTCTTATTTTACCTCATAACCCTTTTTATCATTATATCTGCAGTAGCTCTTAATGGTATGCTTGAATGTCTGAGGCACTTAGTATGAATGTAATGCATCTTATGTCTGTAAACAGACAGGGTTTCAGGTAGGCTGGTATAGTTCAAGAAGAAGACCAGATGCTCTTTCAGTCCTCAGTGAAACTCAAAACTCCAATAATTTCATTATGTTACTTGATTGCACTATTGAAACCTTCTCTGTCATATTCCCTATCTTATTCTGACCTTAAATAGATATTCATTGGTGGTTTTGAATTTCATTTAATCCAGTAGAGGGATTATACAGATCCTAATACTAAATAACACAGAGTCCTATTCCAAATGACTATCACTTGGAATCACAAATATGAGCATGAGCTCACTCAGTCCCCACAAATGTCCTAACTTATGTTGAAACTTACATAAGGGCTGTATACTCAGACAAGTGCCATATTCTCTGTCAGTTTCTGTCTTTGATATGTATTTGATCATGATTATCAGCCCAGATATTGAGGTTACACTTAGATTAAATATACCATTGAAGTTTTGCAGAAAAATTTGATGAGTTAGTTCTCTCAGAAGCAACTTATTATTATTATTATTTTATTTGACAGGTAGAGTTATAGACAGAGAGAGAGACAGAGAGAAAGGTCTTCCTTCCATTGGTTCACCCCCCAATGGCCGCTACGGCCGGCGCTGCGCCGATCCGAAGCCAGGAGCCAGGTGCTTCCTCCTGGTCTCCCATGGAGGTGCAAGAGCCCAAACACTTGGACCATCCTCCACTGCCCTCCCAGGCCACAGCAGAGAGGGGAATGGAAGAGGAGCAACCGGGACTAGAACCCAGAGCCCATATGGGATGCTGGTGCCACAGGCAGAGGATTAACCAAGTGAGCCACGGTGCCAGCCCCAGCAATTTATTATTATTATTGGTGATCCTAAATATTCATAGTTGATCAAATGCTAGGAAAAATTAAGGTTTGCTCCCCAAATGCCAGGTTCAGCATAAATGTAACCCCCTTTGAGGGTTTTTCCTTTCTCTCTCTCTCTCTCTCTTTTTTTTTTTTTTTTTTTTTTTTATTTTTTGACAGGGAGAGTGGACAATGAGAGAGAGACAGAGAGAAAGGTCTTCCTTTTTCCGTTGGTTCACCCACCAATGGCCGCTGCAGCCGGTGCACTGCACTGATCCAAAGCCAGGAGCCAGGTGCTTCCCCTGGTCTCCCATGCAGGTGTAGGGCCCAAGGACCTAGGCCATCCTCCACTGCCCTCCCGAGCCACAGCAGAGAGCTGGACTGGAAGAGGAGCAACTGGGACAGAATCTGGAGCCCCAACTGGGACTAGAACCTGGAGTGCTGGCGCCGCAGGTGGGGGATTAGCCTAGTGAGTCGCAGCGCCGGCCCATCTTTCTCTTTTTTATAGCCACTGGAAAACTTTATATTACTTCAAAATGTGGCTACCACAGTAGGTTAAATAAAATGTGTTGGACAAATGACATTTATCATGGTATTTACATCTAAAACTGTCCCAATAAGGCTAGCACTCTGGCATAATAGGCTAAGCCTTCACCCATGGTGCTGGCATCCCATATGGGCACCAGTTCATATTCTGGATGCTCCTTTTTGATCTAGCTCTCTGCTAATGGACTGGGAAAGCAGTGGAAGATGATCCACCTGCGTGGGCCCCTGCACCTACGTGGAAGACCCAGAAGGATCTCCTGGGTCCTGGCTTCAGATTGGCCCAGCTCTAGCCTTTGCCACCATTTGGAGATTGAACCAATGGATGGCAGACCTATCTCACTTTCTGTCCCCCTCTCTGTCTGAAGCTCTACCTTGCAAATAAATGAATAAATAATCTTTAAACAAAACTGTCCCTGGTGCATAGTGTTCCATAAGTAGCTATCATTATCTTCTGAAACATTCATTTATTTGAAAGGAAGAGACAGAGAAAGAAAAAGAGATTTTCCATCTACTAGTTCATTCCCCAAATTACTGGGTGAGCTAGAACAATAAAGGAGCCAGAAACTCCATCCTGGTTTGTGGGGAGCAACTGGGAGCAACTCGGACTAGACTATGTTACTCGAATTAGGACTTATTCTATGCATCTGCTCTCCCACAATATGGCGCTGGGAGAGGAGTAAAAACAGCTTCTACACAGCTGCCTCCAGTTCAACCAATAAACTGTGGGACCTGCTCCTGATTGGAGGAGAGCAGCGTACTCGGCGTGTGGGTAGCAGAGTTGGGATTGGCGGAAGAGGACTATAAAGGAGGAGAGAGACAACATGCACCAGGAACATCTAAGAGGAACATCTATCTGAAGGAACACCTGAGGAACATCTGAGCAGCCCCCAAGAGAGCCGGCCGGCGGTGTGCCGCTCCCCTGCGGTAGTGGGGAAAGTGGCCAGGGGGAACCGCCCTTCCACGGAGGTGGAAGGGACGGCAGCCAACCCGGGAAGAACCAGCAGCAAACCCGGGAAGGGCCGAGCAGATGAAAGAACAGCGCAGGGTCCTGTGTCGTTCCTCCACGAAGACGGGGAGCGACATAATGGTGCCGTGACTCGGATATGAAGCCTAGGCAGGGTTTAGTGTCGTTCCTCCACGAAGAGGGGGAGCGACACTGGTTTTGCATATGGGTGGCAGGAACCCAAATACTGAGGCCACTATCTACCGCCTCCCCCATGTTTTAGTAGGAAGCTGAATTGGAACTGCTGGAACAAAAACATGATCCCAGGCACTGCAATATGGGATGCAGGTGTCCCAGGAGATAGCTTAACCCACTGCACCATAACATTTGCCCCAACTATCGTTATTTTTGTTATTATACTAACCCTTATGCATTTGGATCTCTATTTATTATTCCCCTTTTTATCAAGATTAATCCACATTTTATGAATTTCTTACAAGGTAGGTCTTCCTTTTCAACTTAATACCATCTGTAATTTATGATTATGATCTGATTATTTTCAAGTTAGACAAAATGGTAGGTATAATGAGGCTTAAATGTCTGCATTCCCAGAATACACAAGTCTATGACTTTCCTGGGTTAATATTAAAACTACTGTGGTCTCTTTACATCCAACACCTAAAATACTGACAACAAGGTGAAACAATACCATGGTTTTAGGTAGATTTTTTTCATACCATTTTGGATAGAAATTGATGTTAAGAATCAGTTTGGACATAAAACATTTAGGGAGTTACTTTATCTTAGTAAACAAATATTCAAATAGTTTAGATATGGAAATAACTGGTCTAGTGTTCATGTTTGAGATGATGAAAGTGAGGCTTAGATAAATGATGTAACTAGTCTGACTCTCACGGGTTGCAAGGAAGAAAACAGGTTTCCAATTCAGAGATTTTCAAGCTAAACTAAATCTTTCTTGCTGAGTGAATTATTTATTTATTTTCAATAAAAAAGAATCATGAAATAATTCCCTCTTTTGATTTTATAGAGTGCCTGTGTTTGGTGGTGTTGATGGTGTGGGAGTGTAACATACATTGTATGATTTTTAAAAATTATCTTATTTAACATGAATTAAATATTTAGAAACCAACAGATTCAAACACTTTCTCTAGGCTTTAAAAAATGTATCTCTTTCCAAAATGCTCAAAAACTCCTAACCATCAACTTTCATTGTGTTGAAATAAAACAACATATTTCCTACTGATTTACTATGGAAAAAAAAATGTTGTGGTAAGCTCTTCTGATTCCTGGTTGTGCCATGCAAATCTCTTTTTGGGACTCTTTGCAAGATGCATTATCAATGGTACTTCAGAAAATGCAAGCTCTTTTAATTCTGCACAAGTATAGGCAATAATCTCATGGTTGTTGCAACACTAGAGAGGCAGCTCAAGGGTACAAAATGAAGGGAACTTTTTCTTTTAAAATGGAGATGGATAGCAGGATAATCTATTTCCCATAATTCTTTTCTCTAATATTCATGACTGAGAAAATGTATGTAAAAAGTTGGCGATATAGCGATCTATCTACCGAGTATTAGAATGAGAGTAATGCAAAACAAAGGCCAAATATTCCACAGTAGAGTGATTATCAGTTTCACACAATATGCAACTTCCAGTGGGCTAACAGGTAATATTATTTTTCTGAGTCCACCAAGGAACTGAAAAGCTGATTTGAGATTCATTTATATTCAGTAAACAAAACCAAAGCTTTTTCTGTCACTGTTGCCATCTTCAAAGAATGAAAGAATGTGGCAGAGATTAATGGTCATGATTAACTCCCTACAGGTTGTGGTTTCATGCCCCAGTGATTATTCTGTCATTATTCTGCATGAGACACCACCAGAGCCACATATGCTTTCAGCCACAAAGCCGGAAGAGACCAAAAGGTCAAGCTACTTAGCAGCTTGATATTCCTTCAATCTGGCATGTGTGCTCATAGAAAACACCATTGCAATTACATAATTAAAGTGTTAACATGGATGTCGCAGGGTAGGCCATAAAGTCTATTGTGAAGAATAATAGACTGAAATCACAAGATGAAAGCACCAGGTCCTTTTGAAGCATGTGGTATATATCTGCATGATAAATGCAATGGACAACTAGCTTTGACCAATTTAATTAGAAGCGATTTTGAAATTAGCTGGTGCCCTCAGCCCACACACCCTGCAATCTCATTTTAGATCATTCTGTTTTGTGAACTGTAAATTTTTATTTTCTTTCCATTTTTACTTGCTTGTTCTACATTTAGGAAAATGAAACATTTTATCAATGTGCCTGCACCCAGTTCTTTCTATTGGCAAATAAGCTCATCATTTTAAGAGTATTCAGGTTAAAAAAAAATGTGTACTTTGGGATCCTGTGCTGTGGCGTAGCGGGTAAAGCCCCTTCTGCAATGCAGGCATCCCATATGGGTGCCACTTCGAGTCACAGCTGCTCCACTTCTGATCCGGCTCTCTACTTTGGCCTGGGAGGGGAGTGGAGGATGACCCACATGCTTGGGCCCTGCACCCACGTGGGAGATCTGGAGGAAACTCCTGGCTTCAAATCAGCTCATCTCTGGCCATTGCACCCATTTGGGGAGTGGACCAGCAATGGAAGATATTCTCTCTCTCTCTCTCTCTCTCTCTCTCTCTCTCTTTCTCTCTCTCTTTTTCTTCTGCCTCTCTGTGGCTCTGCCTTTCAAATAAGTAATTTTTTTTTTAAAATGTGTATTTTCTACTAAAAATTAGAATGGGCCTCAAAGTTATCAAAACATATAGAGAAGATTTATTCTACGCTGTGCTTGGAAATACCTTGAACTGAGACCCAGTGATTATTCAATGATATGCACATCAGCACTGTCTTCCCTAAGGGAGGTGTGAAGCTCAGAGTATGAGGGGAAAGTCAAAGTGAACTCAATGAGAAGGTTTAGAATCTGAATATTTGGAAGAAAGTCGAGAGTAAAATTCTTAAATAATTAAAAATGGAAAAGATTTGGTTGTAAATATAATCTGAAGAAGCATTCCATGATATTTTTCAATTCAGCTTGGCAAAAGGCGAATAATAGGAAAAACATTAGAATAATATCTACCTGATGTCTGAAATGGAGACACTATGGGATTGATTAAAGAGATACCAAGCAAACATCCACTGCAGAATGGAGCATTTTAAGCTGCGAAATGTAAATGAATCATTTACTAGTAGCTGCCCAGTGGAATGTGGATGTGCATTCCAACATGTACATGTGAATATTCACACACACACAAATGCATGCACATGCACTAAAAGAATTTATAAAAATACAACCAAAGACATTCCAAAAGGCTGTGTTGGTAGTTTAGAGAAAGCATAGCTGTCTGAAAGCTAGCCAGGCCTGTTTCTCCTGGGCCAGTCCTAATCTCCTATGAAATGGTCTCTTAAATACATGATCAGCAAGGAAACCAGCTAGCATTCATACGCATTCCATTGGTGATGAGATAGAAAATAAAGCATTATCTTTGTCTTTCCAGGAAATTCGCAGCTATAACATATGGGGCGTGTGTGTGTGTGTGTGTGTGTGTGTGTGTGTGTGTGAAGTAACTGGAGATATGTGAGCAAAACTTGACTAAGCAGTCATCACCAATATTATGGTTTATGATAAAATATTCCAAGAGAAAGAGGATTTCATGAGATGGGCTAATGCCTGATGCACAAAATTTTCTGAGACAGATCAGTGGCAAGCCAGAGGACAAGAGAGGGGATGCAAGTCAACCACCCCATAGAGAGTACAATTGTTAGCTTAGTGAGGGAAGCAACTCCTCCAATTCAGTGCAAGTTACTTGCAGATTTACACCCCCTTTGCCCCACAAGGCTTTGTCTGGCTGTTTGTTTATGCCCCTCTCCAATATGTTCTCTAGCTCTACTAATCAAAACTACCCTAATCAATGGAAGCAAACTGAAGTCAGAATGGCTAGATACTCACTGTGAGAGACCTGTGGGGTTTTGTTGGCAACTGTCAGGTCCAGAAGAGATGAGGTTCTCTGCGCGAATGATTTGCTGGAGAATAATGTTAATACCATAAAATCAGAAAAAAAGAGATAGAGATTTGTGAAGGGTTACAATTAATAATGTGATTTTACCTTTATTTATCCTTGTTGCCCATTGAATCGAAAATTTAAAAAGTGATTTTTATAATTATTTGCATTTTTATTTGAGAAGCAGAGAGAGAGAGAGACAGAGAGATGGATGCAGAGAGAGTCCATCCACTGATCCACTCCCCAATTGCCTGCAGAGCTGAAGGTAGGAGCTAGGAACACGAGTCTGATCTCCCACACAGGTGGCAGGAACCACCTACTTGAGCCATCAGCACTGTAGCCTAGTGTTAGGCCATCACAAAACACACCAAACACCAGAGTAAGGGAAAGAGTTTATTGGGGAAAACCCAGCAGACCCAAGGGAAGGGGCAAAGAAGGAAAAAGGAGAGAAAGAGAGAGACAGAGAGGAGAGTAGAGCAGAGAGCACAGAGAAGAGAGAGCGAGAGGAGAGCAGGCGAGAGGAGCCAAGAGAGCCACTGTTCAGGAACAGGCCCTTTTAAAACTTTGCCAGAGGGTGGGCAGGGAAGCCGGAGCAGCGAATCCCATTAGGATGGGGCTGGAGCTTGACACCGGTGGTTGGGCCTTGTGGCTACCTGGCTTTCAGCAATGGCGTCAGGGGCTAGGGCCTAGGATGGTATCAGGGTGTAGATCGCGCCATAGATAAAACTGCGCCATTTTCCTAACACTTGGGGTCAGCATTGACAGAAAATTATTCAGGAGCCAGAGCTAGGATGTAAAGGCAGGTCCTCCAGTGTCCCTCTTAACAGATAGGCTATGTGCCCACTCACAAGAAAAAGTAATCTTGTATCTAAGAATAGTGTAAATTGTAAAAAAAAAAAAATCATTTTGAAAATATTGTATTTTTAATGAAAAGGAAATTGTGTATATTATGCTAAAGCAAATGCTCATTCAGAGGAACCTGAGTACACATTATTTTATTAAGTTATGAAAAGGCAGGAAAAAATAGATGAAGATAGTCTTCATTATCCCTATAGAAATCAATTGATTGTTTAGAGAAAGCCATACAATCTACTAAGTAAGTGTTCTCAAGTCGCTGTGGATAAATCAGACAAATATATATTTAAATTTGAAGATATGAATGAATTTTGTGTTTTTTTTAATTTCTTTTCAATCAATACGTGGTTTTCAACAATGGGAAAACATTAGAATCTTCATGGAGGGTTCATTTAATGATTTACATTTTTGTGATTAGGTTAGGGCATATTAAATTTTGCAAGTCGTTTTAAAATGCAAGTGAGGATGAAAAACTGTTCAGAGTTATGGTGTGTCTCTGCTACAGAAAGATCCACCTTGTTATGATAAATTGTTAGCTTTATTTCTCAAATTATGAATCGTATCTCTGATAATCCTCCCATGTTTCATTACTGAGGAAAAATGTATAAATGAGTGCTTCATTATATCATCCATCAAAATTATTGATTTATGTAAGTCCAGAATCCATCACAGACATAAATTGTATACATTTTCATATTGGACAGGTTGTGTCCTTTTGAAATTCAGGCTATTAATTAATTTATTTATTGTTTTAAAGATCTATTTAATTGAAAGACTTACAGAAGAGGAAGAGGCAGAGAGCGAGAGAGGGGTCTTCCATCCACTGGTTTACTCCCCAAGTAGCTGCAATGGCTGGAGCATCACTGATTCAAAAGAAGGAGGCAGGAGCTTCTTCTGGGTCTCCCATGTAGGTGCAGGGGCCCAAGGACTTGGGCCATCTTCTGCTTTCCCAGCCCATAGCAGAGAGCTGGATTGGAAGTGGGGCAGCCAGGACTTGAACTGGCACTCATATGGGATGCCAGCCCCACAGGCGGCCCTACCCATTATGCCACAGTGCCAGCCCTGAGCCTATTAATTTATAAAAGGATATTAGCTCCCCTGTAGTTTATACATTGACCAAAAATTCTCTTGTTAGCAAAACTGTTTCACAGTTAGGCGAAAGTTAATATATAGGGGATAGGATATATAATAACTTCAAAATCACAATATCTGTAATTTCTAAAAGAGCTTGAATTAGAAAGAATTTTCCAAGCTGAAAATACCCCGTTTAAAACCCGGGCATCGCTGTGCAAATCCATTACTTGAACAAACATTGCCTTTATTCAAAACAATGAAATTTCTAAAAAGCAAATTCTCATTGATATTGCAAACCTTTGATATTCTCGGCATTAGCATTCTTTCTATCACCATCTTTTTTTTTTAACTTTTATTTAATAAATATAATTTCCAAAGTACAGTTTATGGATTACAATGGCTTTTCCCCCAAAACTTCCCTCCCACCCGCACCCCACCCATCTCCCTCTCCCTTTCCCATTCCATTCACATCAAGATTCATTTTCAATTATCTTTATATACAGAAGATTGATTTAGTATGTATTAAGTAAAGATTTCATCAGTTTGCACCACACAGAACATAAAGTGTAAAATACTGTTTGAGTACTAGTTATAGCATTAATTCAGATTGGACAACACATTAAGGACAGAGATCCCACATGAGGAGTAAGTACACAGTAACTCCTGTTGTTGACTTAACAATTTAACACTCTTGTTTATGGCGTCTGTAATCTCCCTAGGCTCTAGTCATGAGTTTCCAAGGCTATGGAAGTCTCTTGAGTTCGCTGACTATATATATATTTTAATCTAAACAGAGGAGAATGCCTTTCAAACTAGAAGCCATTGTTTTCTGTGCATCACTGTTTCCACTAAGCCCAAACTCCTCCTCAGGACTTTGATTTTATAATCAATAAGAAAATTCAGATTCATATGAATCATGTTCCTAACATATCAGTTGGTTATTACATTATAGAGAATGCATTATGAAAATGATTGTTTACAGCACTTATCGCTTCTGTTGAGAGATAGTGTTTTTTTTTTCTTTTTCTTTGTCTTCATACTATTTGTTGAACTCTTTTACTTAGTGTACAGTTAACTATATGATCATTAAGAAAACTGAAAATTGATCTTTGTAAAAATTAAAGGTGGGAAAGTAAGAGGGAGGACGAAGCAGAGTTGCAGCTTGAGTGGGAAGGAGATTGGGGGAGTATCACTATGTTCCTAAATCTGTATATATAAAATGCATGAAACTTATATAACTTAAATAAAATAAATAAAAATAGGGAAAATGAAAAAAGTGCTAAAAAAGAGGAAATTGCTATGGAAAAATCTCCATAGCAGTGAAATATCCCTGTAAAAGAACATATTTAGTTCATCAATATTGTGAAAATGTAAATAATGTTGATAATACATTAGACTTTCATTTATTTAGACTTTGCCTCTGTGAAGTGGTTATTCTTTTTACACACTTGATGAATAAATCTAATTCAGCAAATTTCATTTATGTATTTATTTTAATAATGTTGTGATTCAGGGTATTTGAATACATAAATGAGTCAAAAATTGGTTTTGTGTGTCTACTCCTTGCTTTGTATAAGTAGCAAAATTTTCAGATGTAAAAAGAACTATTTCCTCTTTGAGGAATGTATTTTTCACTGGGGCAGCTGGCTTGTCTCAGTTCCTTTTCTTTAGTGGAGCAATGACTACAGTTTAGAGAGGTGAAATTAGGCATAGTAAAGCAAAAATTTATCGAAATCTATTTCAAGGGGGGAATGGGCCAGTTGATGTAACAGGTGGTACCCATGTAGGGATAGTAAAGGGAAATTTATTAAAGTACAGTACATTCCAAGGGAGAAACAGGCCAGTTAGGAAAGAGCACCTGGTACTTTTTCTTCATGGTTTGGGTTTATTCCTAAACCCTGAGGGGCATGGACTAGTGATGTGGCTGTGATTGTCATTTGTGATTGACATCTGGGAGTTGCGTGCTTTTGGGCTCTCTGAGCATATGGCCTCAAAGTAGATTTTTCTAGTTTGGCTGTGCTCCTGTCTTATCACAAGTTAAACTGCAAAGTGGACAGTCTTTTCACTTTACATATGGACGCCAGTCATATTGGATTAAGGCTCCATATAATGGCATCATTGTAACTAGATTTCCTCTGTAAAGACCTATCTCCAAAAAAGGTGACATTCTGAATGAAGTACCAGGGATTAGGACTTAAACATGAATTCATGAATTCGAGGGGAACAAAAGTCAGCCCACAAGAGGAATTTCAAGCCTCTAATGAAAAAGATTATTTATTAACTAACATTATCACAAAGCTTTATAAAAATCTACACAATTGTATAGAACAAACTGAACACAAAGAATCGTATTATTTATTTTTAACTACAGGAGTCTACACCTGTTTCCTCATGATACCCTGATGTTACAGTTTATGTAGTAACATGTCCTGGAAAGACATCTGGCTCCTTCTATGGTGATCTTGTGTGTTAGGTTCTACAGCTTAATGTCCTGGAAAGACATCTGGCTCCTTCTATGGTGATCTTGTGTGTTAGGTTCTACAGCTTAAATGTCAGATATTTCAGATATTTCTTCCAGAATAAAAGGGGTCTTTTTAAATTTGAATTTCAGTAATAAAACCAATTAATATCTTGGACTGACTCATGCCTGGGCCTTCAAATTCCTTAAGAGGGAATAGGCTCATGAGCCAAGTTCAATCTTCAAGACTCCTCTGGTCATCCAGTTAAGGTAGTCTTCATTTTCTCCAGCAATGGCCTAGAGAAGGAATATATCTGTCTTTGTGTTTTCTTCCTGGTTTTACTACATTTTGTTATTGTTAGAGCTTACCTTATAGTCTTCTGAATTGAAACAGCAAGCCTTTATAGAGTTAGTAAGAAGCTGTATGTTATCAGTTGATCACACCTGAACTTGACACCTCCTGAATGGGTTGTTGGTAGCTAAAAGAACAATGAAGGAACATGGATTACCCTTTCCCTCTCAACAATGCTTGTTTTTCATACCAATCTCTAGCTGTCAAATCCCACTTTTTATATGAAAGCTGAGCTTTACCAGTTTTTTTACTTTTGGGAACCCTTCTCTAAATCCCCAAATTCCTGAGCAAATCCTACTTGTCAATTCCTACTTGTAGGTTGAAAAATAAAAACATCAGTTGCTTCTGTGGATGTGGATCATTTTGTGGGTTTTCTAGTCTGTTTCTTCAGTATATGTGTTGCTGTTTATGGCAGGAACATGCTATTTGAATTACTATAGCTTTGTAGAATAATTTGAAGTAAGTTGTTGTGAATCCTCTAGCTTAATTTCCATTTTTCAGAATTATGGCAATTCTGTCTTTTGTGTTGCCATATGCATTTTAGAATTGCCTTTTTCTACTACTGTGAAGAATGTCATTGGAATTTTGGTAGGGATTGCATTGAATCAGTAGATTGCTTTGTATAGTATGATCAATACAGTGATAATAATCCTTCTAGTTATTGAATACAGAATACTTTTCCATTTTATGGCCTATGATTTTTTTCATAATTTTAAAGATTTACTTATTTATGTATTTACTTGAAAGTTAATGTGACACAAAGAAATATCTGCTCCCATCAGCTGGTTCTCCCCCCAAATGCAAACAACAACTGATGCTGGATGAAACTGATACTAGGAGGACAGGAACTCCATACTGGTCTCACACATGAATAGCAGGGACCCAAATACTTGTTTAATCTTCCCCTGTCTTCTCTAGAGCATTAGCAGGGAGCCGGATCAGAAGAGGTGTAGCCAGGACTCAGACTAGTACCCCAATATGAGACACTGGCATTGTAAACAGTAACTTAGCCAGCTGTACCACAGCACCAGCCCCTCATCAGTGTTCTGTACCAGTGCAATGAGCTTTTACTTCCTTGATGTACATTTATTCCATGATATTTTTCTTTTGAGTTTTTATGAATGACCTTGATTTCTTGGTTTCCCTTTTAGCAAGTTCATTATAAGTGTATAAAATGCTACTTTTTTGTCTTTTTTTCATATTAATGTGATACTAATACAAAGAGAACAGATTCAATATAGTTCATAGACAAAATTCTATGAATATAGTGATATTCCCTTGCTCCCTCCTTCCCTTCATTTCCTTATTTGCTTTAGATTTTTTAGACAGCATATTTTAAATTCATGTCAGTCAGAGGCTGAATGCTCCTCCAAATCAAGAGTTCAACAGGCAAATATAAAAAGACCATAGTTCAGCAAGAATATATGCAAGGGCTGATCTCATCCAGTCAGTTTTTGTGTATTGATTTTGTGTTCTAGAACTTTACTGAATTTGTTTATCAATTCCAAAAGGTTTTTAGAGTGCTTAGGTTTTTCTATTTTTTAAATTTTTTTAATATTTTTAAATTTTATTTGACATGTAGAGTTATAGACAGTGAGATAGAGAGAGAGAGAGAGAGAGAGAGAGAGAGGTCTTCCTTCCGTTGTTTCACTCCCCAAATGGCCACTACAGCTGGCGCCGATCCTAAGCCAGGAGTCAGGTGCTTCTTCCTGGTCTCTCATGTGGGTGCAGGGGCCCAAGCACTTCGGCCATCCTCCACTGCCCTCTCGGGCCATAGCAGAGAGCTGGACTGGAAGAGGAGCAACCAGGACTAGAACCTGGTGCCCATACAGGATGCTAGCACTGCAGGCGGAGGATTAACCGAGTGAGCCATGACGCCGGCCCGAGGTTTTTCTATTTTTTTAATTGTCATCTTCAATATAGGTATTTTGAAATTCTCCATTGCAGTTTGGATGTCTTATTTCTTGCTGACTGCTCTTGCCAAGACTTTCAATAGTATATTGAAAGAAAATAGTGAAAGTGGACATCCTACTATTACTTAGATGAAATGGATTCAGCTTTTCCTCATTCAGTATGTTAGTGCCTGTGAACTTTATTATGCTAAGATAGTTTCATCTTTTCCTAATTTTTTGCAGGTTTTATCATGTAGGCATCTTGAATCTTACTGAATGCTTTTCATATTCAGTTTTGTTCTTTTTTTTTTTTTTTTGCTTTCAAACTTTTATTTAATGAATATAAATTTCCAAAGTACAGCTTATGGATTACAATGGCTTCCCCCCCATAACGTCCCTCCCACCAGCAACCCTCCCCTTTCCCACTCCCTCTCCCCTTCCATTCACATCAAGATTCATTTCCAATTCTCTTTATATACAGAAGATCAGTTTAGCATACATTAAGTAAAGATTTCAACAGTTTGCACCCACACAGAAACATAAAGTGAAAAATACTGTTTGAGTACTAGCTATAGCATTAAATCTCAATGTACAGCACACTAAGGACAAAGATCCTACATGAGGAGTAAGTGCACAGTGACTCCTATTGTTGACTTAACAAATTGACACTCTTGTTTATGGCATCAGTAATCACCCTAGGCTCTTGTCATGAGCTGCCAAGGCTATGGAAGTCCCCTGAGTTCACTGACTCTGATCATATTTAGACAAGGCCATGGTCAAAGTGGAAGTTCTCTCCTCCCTTTAGAGAAAGGTACCTCCTTCTTTGATGGCCCGTTCTTTCCACTGGGATCTCACTCACAGAGATCTTTCATTTAGGTTTTTTTTTTTTTTTTTTCCCCCAGAGTGTCTTGGCTTTCCATGCCTGAAATACTCTCATGGGCTTTTCAGCTGGATCCGCATGCCTTAAAGACTGATTCTGAGGCCAGAGTGCTATTTAGGACATCTGCCATTCTATGGGTCTGCTGTGTATCTCACTTCCCATGTTGGATCATTCTCTCCCTTTTTGATTCTATCAGCTAGTATTTGCAGACACTATTTTTGTTTATGTGATCCCTTTGGTTCTTAGTCCTATCATTATGATCAATTGTGAACAGAAATTGATCACTGGGAAAAGTGAGATGGCATTGGTACATGCCACCTTGATGGGATTGAATTGGAATCCCCTGGTATATTTCTAACTCTACCGTTTGAGGTAAGTCAGCTTGAGCATGTCCAGAATTGCACATCTCTTCCCTCTCTTATTCCCACTCTTAAATTTAACAGTGATCACTTTTCAGTTAAGTTTCAACACTTGAGAATAACTGTGTATTGATTACAGTATTCAACCAAAAGTATTAAGTAGAACAAACAAAAAAAAATACTAAGAGGGATAACATATCAAGTTGCTCATCAACAGTCAGGGTGAGGGCTGATCAAGTCACCGTTTCTCATAGTGTTCATTTCACTTTAACAGGTTTCCTTTTTGGTGCTCAGTTAGTTGTCACCTATCAAGGAAAACAATGCTGAGTGTAATAAGCCAATCCCAAAGGGACAAATTCCAGTTTTGTTCTTTATTCTGTTGATGTGATTGTTTGCATATATTGATTTCCAAATATTGGACTTTCTCCTAATCCTTGAGATAAATCACTTTTTTTTTTTTTGACAGATAGAGTTAGACAGTGAGAGAAAGAGACAGAGAGAAAGCTCTTCCTTCTGTTGGTTCACTCCCCAAATGGCCGCTACAGCAGGCGCTGTGCTGATCCAAAGCCAGGAGGCAGGTGCTTCCTCCTGGTCTCGCATGTGGGTGCAGGAGCCAACTTGTGCCATCCTCCACTGCCCTCCTGGGCCACAGCTGAGAACTGTACTGGAAGAGGAGCAACCGGGACTAGAATCCAGTCCCCATATGGGATGCCAGCGCCGCAGGCAGCGGATTAACTAAGTGAGCCATGGCACCAGGCCCGATAAATCACTTTTGATCATGCTGTATGATCTTGTGGATATCCTGTTATTGCATTTCATTTACTTGTATTTTCTTGAGAATTTTTAAATCTACATTCATCAAGAATATTGTTCTGCAGTGTTCTTTTATGTGTGTGTGTGTGTATTAGTTTGGATTTTCTATCTCATTAGTATTTTTCATCCATAAAAAATGAAATTATATGCTTTATACCAAAATTGAACTGAGGGATATTATGTTATGTGAAATAAGCCACACATACACACTCACACATGTGCATGCATGTGCAGGTTGGAGGGAGAACACACTTGTGTGTATGCATAGAATAAGTTATAGAAACTAAAGATAATTTATGATGTTATCTGTATCAGTTGCTTGATCTGAACCATTTGGGTAAAGATAGATAATACTTCAGTTGAGCCTTATTTTCATCTTAAAAGTAGATAAGTGAGCATTTAACTTGTCCAGATTACCACTGAAGTATTGCTTGCATTTGTATTTCTCATGATTACACACTCTGAATGGTGCTCTAGGAATTCTAGAAAGGGAAGAGGTTTCTACAATAGGTCCTTGACTGTAATTCATTCTCCTTCAGCCTACTGAGGCATGGCACAACTTACATATTCTAAAGTATGTAGATTTATTATTTTTTCTCTATTGATTAACCAAGCTAAATGATAACTAAATTAATAGTAGTGTTAAAAAATTGTTGCAAAGACAGTTTAAAGAAGGATACAATTATGAAAATCAAAAATTTTTTGATAAGATAATTGTTCATTCAATGCTTTTCATTAACTACTTTATAATACTTATAAAAATTTGTATATTTGAAAGGTAAAGGAAGAACGAGAGTGAGAAAGATAAAGAGAGAGCACACAGGATAGGGAGAGATTGATCAATCTCTTCTGGTTTACTTGCCAATGGTTGCAGTGGCCTACGTGGGTACAGGCCTAAGCCAGATTAGAATTCCCTTGAGTTCTCCCATTTGCAAGGTGGGGGCCCAAGTGCTTTGGTTATTCCACTGCCTTCCCAGACACATTAGCAGGGATCTGGATTGGAAACAGAGCAGCAGGGGCTCAAACCAGGTCTTGTATATGAAAAACCAATGTGGCAAGAGGCAGTTAACTCACTCCACAAAAAATCAGCCACATCATAATATTTTTAAACATCTGACAAGAACATACATATATGAGTCTATATATAGAGACATAGAAATATGCATAAGTAAAATATGAAATATGAGTTTATTTCCACTAGTGTTAATGGAACCAAGTATGTGCTATCTTTTGAGATATTAGTTAATAATAAGTCCAAATATTTTACTGATAAAGAGCATTCACAATAAATAATGGAGGAACAATGTTCTTAAATTTTAGAGAACTCTTGTCTGCATGATTTGCAAATCAGTTGAGTAAAGCCTCACTGATTTTAACAGAAAAATATTAGCAATGTAAATTTATTATTTAATACACAGTAGAAATGAGAGCTATTCCACCTATGAATGTGTATTTGAATCTTAGAAAACTGCTTATAACCTATTTATTGTCCTGAGAACTGCATTTAGAATGAGGTATATGTGTTTCTTAACCACTATTTTTCTTTTAAAAATTAAATTGTAAAGAACTAAATTTGCAACCCAATAGGTATGGTGGTGAGGAGTAGTGCTTTATTAATTAAATGGAGGTTCAATGTGAATCTGAATAACATGCTTTATCATCAAACTTTCTCAAATTTATTTGAGAGTTGACAAGATTCATTTTGTATAGGCAGAATATAGTAATCACTTATAAAACTTTAGTATCCAGAATGTGAATTTGTAACTAAAGTGCTATAGATTTACTTCAACCTGGACTTTGCAAACATACAGTTGTGTTTTTTTCTCTCTCTATCCCTTTACCCTTTTATTCACCCTTACTCTCTCTCCCTGTCTCTACCATGTAAATACAAAGACAGCTTTTAAAACAGAGAATTTAAGAGCTATAAAACCTGCTTGTGTTACCATCATACTGTTCCACAATATAAGCAAATATTTTACATAAAATAGTTTTTCAGTTTCATTTACATTTATAATAGTAAAATGCAGTTCAATTTTTCACTATCATAATTACAAAACAAAGGACCCACCATGGATTCTGCTATTCTCCAAATTGCAGAGGGTCAGCATGCAGCTTGCTATCAGGCAAAAAGAAATGCCTTAGAGTATGCCTATTTTTCTGCCAGCATCGTTCACAGACTCATAGGCTGATTAAAATGTCAACTCAGCTGATGGCAAAGAATAAGCAGACATTTGCAAAAGCAATGCATGAGCAAATCTGCTTTCAGCAAACATTTCCCTAGCATTAGTAAAATTCAAAGTTTTCAGCAACACACCACTTAGAAAGTGATTGAATTGAGATTACAAAGACAGTGATTCCTGTCATGCACAAAAATGTACCACATTCAGTAACTGTCCAGAGAAATGTACTGCAGTGTATTAAAATGAAGAACTTTGAGAATTTGCCCTGTTAAATTCTTACAGTTTGTGGTTTCATGTCTAGCATGAAAACAAGGCAATTTACTACTTCAAAGACGGTATAATGCAAGAATTTTGATTCATTGGTTGCAGATCAATTACCAATGAGTTACAAGGCATACAACAAAATTATTGTTATGTCTGCGATTGATTTGAATTTTATTCCTGACATGCTTCCTAGAACATCTTTAAGTCTTGAATCATGTCTGTAATGAAATATATTTCATGAGAGATGTTAGATTATCCTGAGAGGGACTTTTTTAAAAAACCTTAATTTATTGTTCCTGAAATGTTCTGGAAATGGAGAGTAAGGTACCTTCTTGCCTGTAGGGAATGATATAACATTTCAGTTTCATCTTATGCTGCCTCACATTAATGTTATTCAAATTCAACTGAAAAGGAATTCCATCTAGTTGCCCTGGATATTCCTTATATTATTCTCTCTACCACAAAATATGAAAGTGCATTGTTGCTTAAGAAATATATTCAGGAGCTGTGAATGGTAATTAAATATAATATGCATTAATGATAGAATAGGCAGTCATTTGTATTCATTTTTATCTATGTCACTTCAATCATATCAATGTGTAATTACTAATTACATTTGATTATAATTAAAGGAAATACTAAAAAGATCATAAGACATGCTTATTGATGTTGAATGGTTTATGTACTGTATTACTTTGGTAGAGCTTAAATGTTAGTCATTTTCTTACAGTTTTGAAGGCAGCGTTCAAGATCAAAGATTTTGTACATTCTGAGAAATATGTTCTTAGCTTGTAAATGGCTGGCTTCTTGTTAGATCTTCACATAGTTAATTCCAGTTTTGCATGTTTCTGGTGTATTTCTCTGGTTAAGTTTCCTCTTCTTGTGAGAATATCAGTGATATAGAATCAGGGTTTACTCTGAAGACTTTAACATACTTAGCTCTTTAAAGGCCTTGTCTCTAAATGTATTGTGATGCTGGAGTTTAGGATTCCACCTGCCATTATAAGGACCTTGCTGCAGAAGTCATCCTCTTTCCTGCATGAGCTTTTCTTTTCTGCTGAATCATTCTGTTGTGAATAGAAGCTTACAGTTCATTTTACACTTAGAGGTACATTTTCTTGGATATATTTCTCCATTCAACTGTTGTCTGATTTAATTGCTCCCCTTTAACGTATTTTAAATTTCGAGGGCTATGTTTATTGCCTCATGCCATTCCCTCTTTATTCTCTTTCCCTCACTCTAATAAAGTCACTGCTTCATTCAAAAATCCAATCTAATTCACCAATAATTGCCGTTTAACTAAATCCAATGGCTACCTTGAAGTCCTAAATCTTGTTTGTCTTATCAACAAGGAATGACTTTTATTTTGGCTGTTCCTCCCCTTTGAAACTGGTGTAGTTTCTGAGCAGGGGGCTTGATCATTTTGGGCAGTTACTTTATTTCAGCTGCATCACTTGTCATCATTCCTTTCCATACCATTTTAGTGACTTTGTTCCAGCTATTCTAACTGTATTTCTCCTAATTAAGCAATCAAATTTCATTATGTCCAGAAGTTACCTCTTTTCTTTGAGGTACACTTCCACCCTGTACCCTACTAAACTGGTTTCAGGCAATCACTGACCTCTTCTAACTTTTAGTTTGGGGATTCTATATGGGTCAGTTTTAATTTTCTCTCTAGGGTCTCTACTTTCTTTAAGGATTTTTTTTTTTTTTTTTTTTACTTATTAGGAATTTGTTCTTCATGTAGGTGCAATCCCACCTCCAATAGTGAGCTATTAGGCTGGAGTCAGCTGCTGCTCACCTCCTAGCTGACCACTCTTATGTGGTATACAATCAGAATAGCTAATCTTGATCCTGCTTGTCTACAACTTGCTTAATGACTTTGTGTGATTTCATGGTTTTAACTTCATGTAGATGATTCTCATGCTTGTATAGCTGGCTTAGATTTTCCCCATGAATTCCAATGTTGTGCATCCAGTGACCTTTATTGACATTAGTACTTGGATATCAGCAGACATTTGAAAATTTAATATAATCAAATATGAATTCTCTCACTAAAATTATTTTATTATAATCTCAGTTGTTGGTCCAGTTTCTCACCTCTTCTTTTTTCCCTCACCAAAAGCCAGGAGTCACTCTTAATTCTTCTTTCTTTCCCTCTACATTCAGTCTGAGGGAAGGTCCTTCTAGTTTTACCTTTAAATCATTCAGAATCCTGGCACTGATCAACCACTTTGCACAAGCTATGCCACTATCATTCTTTACATCAAAATTCTCCTTCTATTGTTACCAGATTTTGCAGTTTTTATATCTGTTATCTCTTAAATGGAGATATCTTTATCATTTGAGAATATTGGATCTGAGATGTCAATTAGCTCATTACCACTGTATTTTGGAATACAGCAGCATATTAGCACTAAGGTTCTATTCAGCCTAATTTCTTTTTTTAGAAAAATTTTATTTAATAAACACAAATTTCAAAAGTAAAACTTGGGTTATAGCAATTTTTCCCCCATAACCACCCTCTCATCCACAAACCATCCCATCTCCTACTCCCTTTCTCATCCCATTCTTCATTAAAATTCACTTTTAATTATCTTTATACACAGAAGATCAACTTAGTATATATTAAGTAAAGATTTCAACATAGTAAAGTCCTGTTTGAAGACTAGTTTTACCATTAATTTGCATAGGACCATTAATTTGCATTAAGGACAGGGATCCTACATGGAGAGTAAATGCACAGTGACTCCTGTTGTTGATTTAACAATTGACACCCTTATTATGGTGTCAGTAATTACCGGAGGCTCTTGTCATGAGCTGCCAAGGCTGTGGAAGCCTCTTGAATTCACAAAGTCTGACCTTATTTAGACAAGACCATAATCAAAGTGGAAGTTCTCTCCTCCCTTCAGAGAAAGGTACCTCCTTTTTGATGGCCCGTTCTTTCCACTGGGATCTCACTCACAGAGATCTTTTATTTATGTGTTTTTTCTTTTTTTCATTTAGGTTTTTTTTTTTTTTTTTTTTTTTTTTTTTTTGCCACAATGTCTTGGTTTTGCATGCCTGCAAAACTCTCATGGGCTTTCTAGCCTGATCTGAATGCCTTAAGGGCTGATTCTGAGGCCAGAGTGCTATTTAGGGCATCTGCCATTTTATGAGTCTGCAGTGTATCCCACTTCCCATGTTGGATTGTTCTCTCCTTTTTAATTCTATCAGTTAGTATTAGCAGACACTGGTCTTGTTTCCCACTTCCCATGTTGGATTGTTCTCTCTTTTTTAATTCTATCAGTTAGTATTAGCAGACACTGGTCTTGTTTGTTTATGTGAGCCCTTTGACTTTTTTTTTTTTTTTTTTTTTTTTTTTACAAGCAGAGTGGACAGTGAGAGAGAGAGAGACAGAGAGAAAGGTCTTCCTTTGCCATTGGTTCACCCTCCAAGGGCTGCCACGGCCGGCGCGCTGCGGCCAGCGCACCGTGCCAATCCGATGGCAGGAGCCAGGTACTTATCCTGGTCTCCCATGGGGTACAGGGCCCAAGCACCTGTGCCATCCTCCACTGCACTCCTTGACCACAGCAGAGAGCTGGCCTGGAAGAGGGGCAACCGGGACAGAATCCGGTGCCCCGACCGGGACTAGAACCTGGTGTGCCGGCGCCGCAAGGCGGAGGATTAGCCTAGCGAGCCACGGTGCCGGCCCGATCCCTTTGACTCCTAATCCTATCTTTATGATCAATTATGAACTTGAACTGATCACTTTAGTAAGATGGCATTGGTTCATGCCACCTTAATGGTACCCCATGGCACCTTTCTAGCTCTACCATTAGGGGTAAGTCCCAATTAGCATATGCCGAACTGTACATCTCCTCCCTCTCTTATTCCCACTCTTATTTTTAACAGGGATCAATTTTCAGTTAAATTTAAACACCTAACAATAATTGTGTGTTAATTAAAGAGTTCTACCAATGGTATTAAGTAGAACAATGAAATGCTAAAAAGAATAAAATAGTAAGCTGTTCCTCGACAGTCAGGAGAAAATATTCAGCCTAATTTCAACATTTCTGTTGGATGTCCAATCTAATTCCACTAAGATGGGAGGTCAGGAATAGGAATAGGACAGAGTCATCCCAAAGAAGTCTGCTCCTCTACACCAGGACTGTGGAGTTTCTGAATGTCCTTTAGCGTGTTTGATTGTTCTGCTGTTCCAAAGTCCAGGAGTCATCTTTGCCACACTGTTTATGGATGCATTGGGATCATCCTTTTCCTTCAAAGGAGCATAAATTATCTAATTTGTTTGATGTTTATACTCAGAAAGATATTTGATTATTTGTACTTAGTCCCAGTACTCCATATAAGGATGCTTAGTCTTAGATGACCCTTCTATCCTCCCTTTGAAAGGATTCCTGCTAGTTGTCGCCAAGCATGCCAGAAACCTGATCTGTTATTGTCAGGCTGGAAGAAAAGAGCTAATACACCACCCAAAAGATGATAATGACTGCTGAATCCTTGCTTAATTAATGTTTGTATAATTAAATTTAGTTGTCAGCAATCTTATAATGAATATATTTTCCTCAACACTTCTTTACTCTTCTACTTTTCATTATCTGCCTCTATTTTTAAAACTTTGAAATTGTTGTCTTCATCATTAATACTGAAGGCTTTGCACTCTTTTAATTTTTTTCCTTTTTCTAAATACTAACATCTAGTCAGGGTTCAAATTTGTCTTCTTCCATGCATTTTTTTCTAAATTTTTCTAAATTTCAGCCATCTAAAATCTCACTAGATAATTCATATAATATCTTTTTGCATTTAATTATTCTCTGCTCAACTTTATCTTGTGGAATTCTGATAAATTAATTGTGTGAAGGAAAAGTAGAAGAGCAGGTGTTCTTATTAGTTAAAACACCTGTGTTCCACATTAGAGTACCTGGGTTCAAATCCCCAATGTGTTTCCAATATGAGCTTCCTACTAATATACACCCTGGGAAATAGTAGGTAATGACTTAAATAGTTGGGTCGCTGCTACTGACCTAGCTCCTGACTTCAGGATGGCCCACCCCAGGTGTTGCATGCATTTGGAAAGTGAGCCAGCAAATGAGAGACTTGATCCTGTCTCTCTCCCTTTCAAATTAATAAATTAATTAACAAATGAAAAACAATGGGCCTCAATGACATCAGGATCAGCTCTGTTATCGTTATTGAGACATCTGTCCACTCTGAATGGGGATTTAACATCAGAGTTGCCTCTATAGTTACTTATTGGGAAAAGGATTAAGATAACCCTAGAATATGATACAGAGCATAAATCCATTTTCTTACATGGACCTTCAATCCTTCTTCCTCTAATATTTGATCCTGGTATAACTTCAATTCTCTCCCAACCAATTCTACCTTCACCACTCCAAGAATTCTCCTCTGATACTTTCTCTAAGCTTAACAATCTTAGTCACTTCATATATGCCTAAATTTGAAGTCTACACAGGTCAACTTACATTCCCTGTTTATTTGTTTTTTTCTAATAAGTTTGTGATCCCTTAACTCCTAATTTTTGAAAAAATCAGAATACTTGCATATTGTTATGTTCACTACCTTATAAGCTATAAGAACCTTTGGGGACATTTGGAAGCAAGAATTATACTTTAAATGATTGTATAAACTCAGCAGGTTTGCAAATTAGATATAGGAGGGCATTATTTATTAAAATTTGACCAATATTCAATTTTTCCTATTTAAATTAAGTGTGTCCTTTGTATTTTAAATTGCTTGCTAATAATAATCATTGGTCAAGGAAATTATGTAATGTTTTAATAAAAATCATATTATTTGTTTAATCTAGGACACTAATATACTCCCTAAAATGTCTGTTATATAGATTTAATCCATTCATTGTAACAGGTGCCTGTAGGAATAAAATCAATTTGAGAGGCAGGAGTAGTAGTTCAGATGCCACTTGGGATGCATACATCTAGTGTTAGACAGTCTGAATGCTAGTCCTTATTCTCCAGCTTGTTCCTGATGAACACCCTGAAGGTAGCAAGTGATGGCTCAAGTAGTTGGTTCCCTGCCACACACATGGACGATAGAATTCCAGGCTTCTGGCCGGCACCGTGGCTCAATAGGCTAATTCTCCGCCTTGCGGCACTGGCACACTGGGTTCTAGTCCCAGTCGGGACGCCGGATTCTGTCCCGGTTGCCCCTCTTCCAGGCCAGCTCTCTGCTGTGGCCCGGGAGTGCAGTGGAGGATGGCCCAAGTCCTTGGGCCCTGCACCCGCATGGGAGACCAGGAGAAGCATCTGGCTCCTGCCTTCGGATCATTGTGGTGCGCCAGCTGCAGCGCACTGGCTGCGGCGGCCATTGGAGAGTGAACCAATGGCAAAGGAAGACCTTTCTCTCTGTCTCACTGTCCACTCTGCCTGTCAAAAAAAAAAAAAAAAAAAAAAAAAAAAAAAAAAAGAATTCCAGGCTCCTGAGTTCATCCTAAGTTCAGTCCCAGTCATTGTGAGCATCTGAGAAATGAACCAGTAGATGTGAGATATTTGTCTCTCACTTTCAAATATAAATAAGTAATCTTTAAAAATTAACTACAATATCTTGTGTCATCATTTACTGTACTATGTTTCTATCTTATTATGCTATATTCTGGATAGTGGATTGGACATATAAAAGCATACACATGTCCACATAATTTTCAAGTCATGTGTTTTCTCTATATGTAGATGCCTGAAAAGGAAATTTTTATTTCAAAGAAAAGATGTATTGGGGAATAAATAGTAATATTTACTTGCATGTGTCATCATACCTAAGCATGCAACAGTCATCAAAGTATACGTATCAATCATAATCAGGATTGCTTGGACTTTTTACTTGGAACTGTATAAAAAAGTACATATAAGCATCTTTTCTCATAATTACAGATTATAGAAGGTGCTGTAGATCTATGTAATTTGTTCAAACTATACTGTGTCAGAGATCTAATCATTGCATTAGGATCTGGTTGATGAACTTTGTAGAGAGCAGTATTAATCACACTTGAAATAGTTTTCCTGACATGAGAAAAAACAAATAATTCATCAACACCTTTTGGAATAAATGAAGTTGTAAATTCTGTTTACTGTCTCTACGGACTAAAGAAGTCCTTTTGAGAACCTAAAAATAAGACAAAGTAATCGATAAATAGGTATAAATTATTATAATAGTCATTTAAACCTGAGTTTTATGCATTCCACATGAACTCTTGATTTTGTAAAAATCTAATGAAAAAAATTAAAACATTAGAAAGTAAACATAACCCATGTTTCCTTTTTATAAAGATTCTCTACTTTGTCTAATCTCTCCATACTGCTTTCTTAGCAATGTAACTACACAAAAAACCCTGGTATTCCATCACTTTCTATTTCCCAACGAATGGCAACTGCCTCATTTGAAAACTAGGACCAAGGTTACCATTATTAAAATAACTTTACTTAGTGCCTAAGTTATGGCTTGTTTTATGATTTTGTTTACATTCCCTCAGAACCATGTATATTGTTTGCATAAATTATATCATTGTATTTTCCATTTGATTCATACCATTATTTTATTTGTTTAAGATTATCAAATAGTTTTCCAAACTACTTTTCCAACACTCCAAGTTTTCTTCAATCCATTTGTACTCCTGTGTATATAAAAGATCATAAAAGAAATGAATTAGTGTGTTCATGAAAAGTTGCCAGCAGTATCTTTAAAGCTAATTCCACTTTGCATTAATGTTCCACAAAATGAACAAAAACTCCAAATTATAATTGACACAATTACAAGTATTACAGACCTTTTAAATTATTATTCATTGTTATATATGTCATTTCATGATGATATTAAAAGTGATATCACATATGTCAGAATTTTGAAAATAGTAATGTTGAGTTCTGTTGAGCACATTATATTAACAAAAATGAATGTGCCAGTTGTTAAAGTCACTCAGTGATTATCAAACCGGATCTTAATATGTTTAATTAAGTTAATGCCAGTCAATTAGTCAAGCAGTTTAACTTCATATATTTTCCTGGCTCTGCTAATAATAAAATTGCAAATGTTTATATTTGGCAATATATTAAGCCTGCAGCATCTATTGTAGGAAAACAAAAAAAGTAATAATATTTTCTAAGAATTTTCATGTATTTAGGGGACATTGCTAATTGTGGGGTAAAGAAATCAAATAGTAGCCCTTCTTTAAGAAAGATATGAATAGATGTTCAAAGATATACAATTAGGAATACACTGTTGGGGGCAGCGCTGTGGCACAGCAGGTTAAAGCTCTAGCCTGAAGTGCCTGCATCCCACATGGGTGCTGGTTTGAGGCCTGGCTGCTCCATTTCTGATCCAGTTCTCTGCTATGGCCTGGGAAAGCAGTGGAAGATGGCTAAAGTCCTTGGGCCCCTGCACCCATGTGGGAGACCTGGAAGAAGCTCCTGGCTCCTGATTTAGGATCTGCGCAGCTCCGGCCCTTGTGGCCGGCTGGGGAGTGAACCATCAGATGGAAGACCTCTCTCTCTCTTTCTGTCTTGCTGTCTCTCCTTTCTCTGTATAACTCTGATTTTCAAATAAATAAATAAATCTTTAAATTAAAAAAAAGGAATACACTGTTGGCCAACTTATCTTAGATGCTTTAAATTAGTTAAGTAAACAAAGTATAAAGGATTTGACATGTTTAGAATTAAAAAGCTGTTTGAGGCCAGCGCAGTGGCATAGCAGGTAAAGCTGCTGCCTGCAGTGCTGGCATCCCTTATGGATGTTGGTTCAAGTCCCAGTTGCGCCACTTCCGATCCAGCTCTCTGCTATAGCCTGGGAAAACAGTGGAAGATGGCTAAGTCCTTGGGCCCCTGCACCCGTGAGCAGCTCTAGCTGTTGTGGCCATCTTGAGGGTGAACCATCAGATGGAAAACTTCTTTCTTTCTCTACCTCTGCCTCTCTGTAACTCTGCTTTTCAAATAATAAATAAGTAAATCTTTTTTTTTAAAAAAAAGGAATTAAAAAGCTGCTTAGTGGCCAGTGTTGTGGCACAGTTGGTTAAGCTGTTGGTTGTTACCCCAGCATTGCATATCAGAGGGCCAGTTCAAGTTCCAGCTGCTCTGCTTTTGATCCAGCTCCCTCCTAATACATCCAGGAATACAGAGGATGATGATTTATGTGCATTTTCCTCTGCTACCTGTCGCTCCCCGTCTCCGTGGAGGAACGACACAGGACCCTGCGCTGTTCTTTTGTCTGCTCGGCCCTCCCCGGGTTTGCTGCTGGTTCTTCCCGGGTTGGCTACTGTCCCTTCCACCTCCGTGGAAGGGCGGTTCCCCCTGCCACATTCCCCACTTCCGCGGGGGAGCAGCACACCGCCGGCCGGCTCTCTCGGGGGCTGCACAGGCGTTCCCCTTAGATGTTCCCGTTAGATGTTCCTGGTGCATGCCGTCTCTCTCCTCCTTTATAGTCCTCCTCCGCCAATCCCAACTCGGCTGCCCACATGCCGAGTACGCTGCTCTCCTCCAATCAGGAGCAGGTCCTGCTGTTTATTGGTTGAACTGGAGGCAGCTGTGTAGAAGCTGCTTCTCCCTTCTCAGCGCCATATTGTGGGAAAGCAGATGCATAGAATAAGTCTTAATTCCAGTAACTTAGTCTAGTCCGAGTTGCTCCCCACACTACCTGTGTGGTAGACTTAGAAGGGGCTCCTGGAGCCTGGCTTTGGCACGGTCCAGCCCTGGGTGTTGTAACCATTTGCAGAATAAAGCAGAATGTGGAAGATTCTCATTCATTTTTTCTCTCCCTTTCTCCCACCCTCTCTCCTCTGTCAAATAAATAAGTAAATCTTTGGAAAAAGATGAAGAAAAATTGTTAAATGTGAGGTTTGTGAAGTTGTTAAATGGTGCTAAGCTTCAGGATGAAATGAATATGGTGTACAGGTAGTAGGCCTTGGGTCTAGGGACTAAGACTCCGCTCGGGCCTCCCACATCTCACCTAGCAGTCCTGGAGTTTGGGTCCCATGTCCACGCCCCCTTCCACCTTCATGGTGATATGTACCCTGGGAGGCAGCAGGTAGGTCAGGTAGTTGGGTTTCTGCCACACACCTGGAAACTTTCCTTGAGTTCCCAACTCCTGGCTTTGGCCTTGGCCCATGCCCTGCTTTTGCATTTATGGAAATGAATCAGCAAATGAGAACTATTTCTTTGTCTCTTTCTGCCCCTCAAATAAATAAATAAAAATCAGGGCAGAGCTCCTTTAAAAACAAATATTTGAATTCCCTTCTCTTCAAGCTTCAACCCACTAAATAGAATGAAGCTATTTTGTTACTGTTGTAAACTCATAACTATTCTTTATATTTGTATAACATTAAAAACAGATAAACTAGAAGCCTAATTTAAAAAGCCAGTGCTTCTTCTATGCCTATTCATTGTTTCTTTTATGGTGATTTAAGCGTCTCACACTATATCATTAAATCTGAAATAAAACTAGAGATCTTTACCATTCTCAGTCTCCTTATATTTAAAATGTCTTGGAAATCCCTAAATCCTCTATACTTTATCAATAGAAGCCTTCTTTTAGAGCTTCTTAAAAAATGTACCAGTGAATGTTTTGAGATATTTAAATATTCATTTATTTGTTGAATCTATAAAAATGTGCAGAAATTTACATCAAATTCTTATGCACAATTAAGAAAAAGAAAATGAGGGGTAGGCATTTGGCACAGCAGTTACCTGCATTCCATAGTAGAGGGCCTGGTTTAATTCTTGGTTCTTCTATTTCTGATCCAGCTTCCTGCTATGTGCACCCTGGGTGGCAACAGATGATAGCTCAAGTTCTTAGGTCTCTATCACTCACATGGGAGACCAGGACTGAGTTCTGGACTCCTGACTTCTGCCTTACCAAGACCTGGCCTTTCAAACAAAGTGAAATTGAATAAGTAAAATTTAAAAATATGAAAATGGAATATGTCATTTACGTACAGTTAATATCAGTTATGTATTTTTAATTTCCAGAAGAAAGATCATGAGTCAAACTCAAATTCCTAAACAAAGTGTGACAAATGCAAGCATTGCAATATTGTAGTAATAAATCTAATATATCATGGAAATGAGAGATTAAAGAAAAGGATGCACAAAAATAACATAATTTATTTAATATGTTAAAATTATTTTGAATTTTTATTTTATTTTATTTCTTTGAAAGAAGTATTTTATTTCTTTGGAAGGTAGAGTAACAGAGGGAGAAAGAGAGTGAGAGACATTGAGAGAGCTTCCATCTGCCAGTTCACTCCACAATTGGCCAGAACAAATAGAGCTGGGTAGGCCAAAGTCAGGAGCCAAGAGCTTCTTCTGGGTGTCCCATATGGGTGCAAGGGCCCAAATACCTGAGCCATTTTCCATTGATTTCCCAGCCCCATCAGCAGGGAGCTGGATCAGAAGTAGAGCAGCTGGGACTCAAACCAGTGCCCATATGGGATGCTGGCATTACAGGCAGTCGCTTTATCTGCTATGCCACAACACGGGCTCCTAATATGTTAAAATTCTTAACCAACTGAAAAAAGAAGGGAAAACCTCTACCTGATGATTAGTATCAAAGTATAAACAAACTCACCAATAAATAAAACAATTAATCAATTTCATGGCTTTTTTTTTTTTTTTTTTTTGGACAGACAGAGTGAACAGTGAGAGAGAGAGACAGACAGAGAGAAAGGTCTTCCTTTGCCATTGGTTCACCCTCCAATGGCTGCCGTGGCCAGCGCACTGCACTGATCCGAAGGCAGGAGCCAGGTGCTTTTCCTGGTCTCCCATGCAGGTGCAGGGCCCAAGAACCTGGGCCATCCTCCACTGCACTCCCGGGCCACAGCAGAGAGCTGGCCTGGAAGAGGGGCAACCGGGACAGAATCCGGTGCCCCGACCGGGACTAGAACCCTGTGTGCCGGCGCCGCTAGGCGGAGGATTAGCCTATTGAGCTGCGGCGCCGGCCCTTGTATGGCTTTTACTTTTCAACTTTCCTGGCTACTTCAACTTCACCTTTCAAAGATGGATTTGTTAATACAATTGCATAGCTCTAGGAAATAAATTCTGATGACTTTATTTTTATTGAAATTGCATTCGGTTTATTAATTAACTTAGAGAAAATTGTTATGATTGTCTCTTTCTATCCAAGAATATGATATGATCCTGTAATAAAAAGCTTGAAACAAAACACATTAAAGGAATGAGCATTTTTAATAGTGAAATGATGACTATATCATCCTGCAATCAAGAAAGAGATAGCACTTTTACTCAATATTGTATGGGAAATCCTAATCAGAGCAGATAATGTAATAAATTCATAAGAATGGAAAGAAAACATCTTTTAAAAACTTATTCTCAGATGATGTGATTATACTTGTTAAGAAAACTGAGAAAGCTTGGTAATTATAAGATAAATATCAGATAAAGATAAATGTAATTTCATTCCCTATTATTTAAAAAGTGATACCATTTTTTTACCTCCATCAAAGATACAAACATTTCTACAAAAAACAAAATGCCTATTTCTCCATTAATTTTAACTAATGAAATACGTTGTGAAACTTTTGTTTTCAGCATTCTATATAAAAATTGTCTATTCTGTAGTTTTATTAATATGAGAACGGTTGACTCTCTTTCATATCTTTAAGAGCACTTTGCAGTTCCTTTCTGGTGAGTTGTCTGGCTATACAGTTGTCTGTTTAAAGATTTTTTGTATTTCCTATACTTTCTATACTTTGGAAACTTATTTTGCTGAAATAGAAAATGAGAGTGTTTCCTATCATTTGCCATTTATCTTTGTTTGTGATATAAACAAACTCCCTCAATTGTAAGAAATTGTTCAATTTTTTCTTTTGGGTTTTGGTGTTCACTGCCATATGCCTCACTTTCCTCTTTGCTTCTTTAAACCTGATATTGGACTTATATGGTTTGAGGACCAATTCAGTTTCTGAAAGTTGTTTTGCCACTACTAATTCAAAATGTCAGTTTTAATCACACATTAATTTTCCCTGTGTACTTGCTAATATTTCTACATTTTTCTTTTTTTTTCCCATTGGATATTCTAAAAACACACCACACTCTCTTAAGATATTCATTACTATTCATCAATTTACATGGCTTTTCGTTTTCAAGTTTCAGGGCTACTGCTACTTGTTTAACTTTCCTGAGAAAATGAAATGGTTAATCAGATTACTTAACTCTAGGAAATAAAACCTGATGATGTTTTTATTGAAAGTGCCTTCAGTTTATAAATTAACTTAGGGAGAATTGTTGTGGTTATGATTTTTTGTCTTTGTTTCCAAAATGATATAATCCTGTAATTATTGAGACAAAACATTTGGGTTGAGATTGAAATTAACTAGAGTCATGTTTTTCAAAAACTGTAAAGAAAAGATTTAAAACAATTAGAGCCACTTAGCAGTGGGAAAGTGTAACCTTTCCTGGGTAGTTAAGTTTCCATTATTCAAGCAGAGACAAAATGATACAATAATTGAGAAAGTTTAAAAACTTATATATTGTACTATGGCTTACAGAGAGTTTCTTCAGAATGATTTGTAATTGCCAAAGTCATTCAATTTTACCAACAAAAGAACTGGACTTTGAAGAAAATGATTACTTTATCTAAAATCACTGCTGTGATAAACAGGGAAGTTGAATAAAACTAGATTTTCTATGTCTGTATGCTGTAGGTTATTGTCACACAAAGGACCTTCATAATCAGGCCATTTCTTCATTGACTGGTGATTGGAATAAGTGGGATTAAGTCCCTCAAGTTACTAAATAACCTAAAGTATTAGTTCCCAAAATGTTTGCCACAAACCATTAATTTCCATATGTGGTTAAAAACTTTCCCAGTGTTGAAGAATTGTTAACTGTAGTCAACTATGTTTTGTAGCATTAGGCAACATCATTACCTCAGGAATTCTCAAGGCATATAATGTACTACTATAACTTACAGCAAAAGCTCTGTACACTTTTAGATTCAAATATCAGAGAATGTAAAAAGATCAACTATATATTGTATTTCTAAACCTTGGAATCTAACGTCATGGAGTATTCTAGGAACAATTTAGTTTTCTCATGGACCTGGAGGTGTATATTACATGAACTACTTCAAAACATTTGCTAAGAGGTTTTACAGTTTCAAGCTATCCTGCACCATCTTCAATCTCTGTATCATTTCACTAAAACCTAATATATAGCTGCTTTTAGCTTTGAGTTTCCTGTGGTTAGGGCTGTTTTCAGCTTCTTGAGACCACCCAATTTCTTGTCACATCAGGTTCCCCAACATTACATTTGAAGTCCTCAAGCCAGGATGGTAGTGAAAAATTCTAGCAGGGTGGACAACTATGATCTTATGTAACTGAATCATTGTTGGACCCATAATCACATATATATGTGTGTGTATACATATATATATATATATATATATATATCCTGCTTTCTGTATTCTATGGACTTAAAAGCAATTCACAGTTTCTACATGCACTCATGACACACAAGGTCATGGACAGGCAGCTAGGATCATGAAATCACATTAAGAACTTTTCCAGGCCAGTGCCGCGGCTCACTAGGCTAATCCTCCGCCTTGCAGCACCGGCACACCGGGTTCTAGTCCCGGTCGCGGCACCGGATTCTGTCCCGGTTGCCCCTCTTCCAGGCCAGCTCTCTGCTGTGGCCAGGGAGTGCAGTGGAGGATGGCCCATGTCCTTGGGCCCTGCACCCTATGGGAGACCAGGATAAGTACCTGGCTCCTGGCTTCGGATAGCGCGGTGCGCCGGCCAAACGCACCGGCCGTGGCGGCCATTGGAGGGTGAACCAACGGCAAAGGAAGACCTTTCTCTCTGTCTCTCTCTCTCACTATCCACTCTGCCTGTCAAAAAATAAAAAAAAATAAAAATTAAAAAAAAGAACCTTTCCACATTAAGTAGCAATTAGGTGAGAATCCCAGCACTTCTGCAAACTATTGAACTTGGACATTCTGTTTCGTTTATGGCAAACTCATCTTTGAGTTCTTTCTCTTTTCACCAGCCTTATCTACTCTATTGTTAGGTCATGTAATTTGGGGTCAATAATAAGTCAGGTGACATTTCAAAGGCCAAAAGGGCTAGGCACAGGATATATGTGACTGTGAAGTCTAAGTGCTATAACACAAGGTGAGATGGCATCCATCTCACCAGAGAATCCTCCAAGGAAAGAGAAAGTGTACGCTCTGTAAAATCAATGACTGCTTCCATTCAGAAATAGGGGTTTGGTACTAATAACATGATTTTTTTTTAAATAGGAGGTTAACTTTATTTTCAAGGAAATGTTATAATATTTGTAAATCAGTATGCATTAAATGCAACTATAAATTGGATCTGATAGCCCATCAGTTTATAACCTCAGATTTTAATGATCTCTTAAACTTATTCCTTCATTAGATCTACTCATGAAGTGTGTGTCTGTAGGGAAGAAAATTTTCAGCTGGTAAATAAGCTGTGCAGTTATATAACTCACAAGAAATTGGGCTCAGCAACAAAGAGGTAAAATGTATTATTAATATGGAACATTAATGTTTTACATTATACAATATTGGAAGTTATAGAATATCAATATGAAATTCATATGTATTATTAAATATATCATGGTTCTCTGGTGTAAAAATAACATCAACCAAAAAAATAACGTTCTTTGCTCATTCTTAACTTAAAATATATACCGTCACAATCTGATGTATAGACAATGTCAAGTTGGGCTCTCTAGTGACTCTCTTTCATGCAATCTTCCTCACAAGCATCTCTAGCTTTTTTCCAGTTTGTCCTAAAGAACACTTTAGAATCAATCAGTATGCTCATGTCCCTTGATCAGCGTGGTCATGATCCCTCCTGTGACTTTTTCCCTAATAAACTCTTATTAATTCCCTCACTTTAGGGCCAGCATTGTGATGTAGTGAAATCGGAGAAGACCCCCTAAAATTTACCCTGAAATGTGGCCCCTTAAAGTTCCCTATAATTGCTATCCGGGATGCCACATGTGCTACCGGAATTTGGGGTGCCTTACGATTTCACCACGGGCTTATTACTAAATCCCCAACAATAATAAGCCCAAGAGGGTTCTTGCCTAATATTTAGAGAAGAATTCTAAATACTGGCACAGATAAACAAGGCAGCATCGTACGTTTTAGGCTTTTATTTAGTGAGAAAGATGCATAGGAGAGTGAGAGCTTTATTTCAGATAGAGAGGTAATTAGGGGTTCATACCAAGCACCAGGAACCAGCCACGTGGAAGAGCATCTAGGACAGGAAGCCTAGAGCACATGGCCCGAAGGCCATGTGCCCATGTGCCCTGGAGGCACAGGGCTACAGCAAGCCCCTTCCTAGCAAGAGGCCAGGGAAAAAGAGCTGGGCCAGGCCACACCGTGGCTCAGCTTTTAACCCACTTCCAAAGGGGAGTGGTTAATTAACCTGATTGGCTGGTGGGCACCCAGGTCTGTCCAGGTAGGGGGATGAGGACACATAGGGGCGTGGCGAAGGCGGGGTCTTCCAGCTCACAAACCTAATTTTAACCTATATGCCTGCCCACTTCAGTAGCAGGTAAAGCTGCACCTGTATTTCCTGCATCCCATTTGGGCACTGTTTCCTATCCCAGATGTTCTACTTCCTATCCAGCTCCCTGCTAATGCAGCTGAGAAAAGCAACAAAAGATGGCTTGGGCTCCTGCACTCATGTAAATTACTCAAATGTCTATACAATTTTGTTTAATTATCACAGTTATATGTTAATTATGTTGAATGTTGTAATACAAATGCAGAACCATATCATTTTGTGTAATGCCATTTAACTTTATAATAGCCATATGAATTTCATATGGCAAATCTTTAATTAAAGTCACAAAGATGTACAAAAAAATCAAAAGCTGAATATCTTTTTTGGACCTTCTGGGAAATGATAGCCAAGCTCAGTTTTTGTTTCTTGTGACCTGGGTAGTAATTGCTTTGATTTGGCATGAAGGAAGTAATCCTATTACATACATATTAGGATGCTACCAGAATTCCATGTTTATCACAATGTTGGAGATACATAATTTTTTAAAAATTGAGAGGTAGAGTTACAAGCAGAGAAAGAGAGAGACCGAGAAAGGTCTTCCATCCACTGGTTCATTCCCCAAATAGCCACAACAGCCAGAACTGGGCCAATCTGAAGCCAGGATGCCGGAGTCTTCCTCTGGGTCTCCCACGTGAGTGCAGGGGCCCTTTTCCAGGCCATTAGCAGAGAGTTGGTTTGGAAGGAGCAGCCAGGACACAAACTGGAATCCATATGTGATGCTGGCACTGCAGGCAGAAGCCTAGCCTATGAGGCCACAGAGTCAGTCATAGAGCTAAATAATTTTAACCTTTAATATTATTTTTAAGAATTATAAGACAGGGAAGAAGCAGTGAAATATATAATGGTCTCAGTTTTGGGGTTGTTTTCATTCATATATAATATCAAAATATTTAAATACTATTGTTTTACTGGTGAAGAAAATGTGAAAAAATACAAAGTAAAAAACATAGTTATGACAACTTAGAATCCTGAAATCTCTTTGAGTTTGTATGGCTTGTCTGTGAGATTATAGATGTTATTAAACTGTACATCCTCATCATTCAAATTTGGAAGTAATAGTTGAGAAGGCTGATAAAACCTCTCTTTCTGCAGCACTGCATTAACTTTAGTTCTCTAATTAGTTTCTTCATGTGTGTATGAATATCCTTTTTATTTTTTCTAAGTTCATGCTAGCATTGACCTTTCTCTCATAAAGAGAGTATTTATTCTCATTAAGTTTAATTGTGTAGTTAATGTTTTCATGGAGGTGTCTATTAAGCTCCTTTCTGACATTTCTAAGATCACTTAATGTTTTGATCTTGTCAAGGAAAAATGTCAACCCATCAAAATGTCCAATTCTACGTTATGAATGTACTAACCCTGACAGATTCTCCTGTTTCTTCTTGATATCTTGTTGAACCTATTCTACACACCTGCTTTAGTCATTTCTCAGAAGGCCTGTTTCAAGGATCTGTTTGCTGGATCACATATCTCATTTGTCACAAAGTTAAATCCATGATCATAGTTATCATTGACTTTCAAAAGTATAATAATTATTTTTTAAAATAAATTATTGAATTTATATGCAATTACATAACATGTTCATCTTACTCTTTTAGAATAAGTGTTCATGGGAAGCAAACATATGTACTAAATCTTTCCAGATGATTATTCATTGTCTCACTTCATTAATTTGCCTGTTAGAGTTAACACATTGGAAGAATATGGACAGAGACTCCATCTCTGCCTTCCAGATAGCACTGAGTTTCCTTTAGTCCTTAACTAACAGATGAATAAGAAGGAAGTGATCTGTAATTGATGCACAGTTATTCTTAAGTGTTGAAAATTAACTGAAATGTGATCCCTGTTGAACATGGTGGTGGGAATGGGAGAGGGAAGAGATGTATAATTTGGGACATGCTCAGGCTGACTTGCCCCAAGTGGTGGAGTTGGAAGCATACCAGGGGATTCCAATTCAATCCCATCGAGGTGGCATGTACCAATGCCATCTCACTGTTCCAGGTGATCAGTTTCAGTTCACAGTTGGTCATGGTGGAGGGACTGGGAGTCAAAGGGAGCACATAGACAAGTCTAGTACCTGCTAACGCTAACCGATGGAGTAAATAAAGGGGAGAGTGATCCAACATGGGAAGTGAGATACTCAGCAGACTCATAGAATGGCAGATGTCCTAAATAGCACTCTGGCCTCAGATCAGCCCTAAAGGCATTCGGAGCTGGCTGAAAAGCTCATGAGAGTATTTCAGGCATGGAAAGCCAAGACACTCTGGCAAAAGATCTCTGCGAGTGAGATCCCAGTGGAAAGAACAGGTCATCAAAGAAGGAGGTACCTTTCTCTGAAGGGAGGAGAGAACCTCCACTTTGACTATGACCTTGTCTAAACAAGATAAGAGTCGGAGAACTCAGAGGGCTTCCATAGCCTTGGAAACTCATGACTGGAGCATAGGGAGATTACTGATGCCATAGACAGGAGTGTCAATTGGTAAAGTCAACAACAGGAGTCACTGTGCACTTACTCCTCATGTAGGATCTCTATCCTTAATGTGCTGTACATTGAGATTTAATGCTATAACGAGTACTCAAACAATATATTTCACTTTGTGTTTCTATGGGGGTGCAAACTGTTGAAATCCTTACTTAATGCATACTAAACTGATCCTCTGTAAAAAAAAAAAAAAAAAAAAAAAAAAAGAAATTATCAACTCCCAACTTGACTCTCACTGGGATTAAACATGACAATAGGTCTGCTCTGATTTCATCATCATTTAAAAAAAATCATCTATTATTTTTCACTTTATGTTTCTGTGTGGGAGCAAACTGTTGAAATCCATACTTAATGTATACTAAGCTGATCTTCTGTATATTAAGGTAATCGAAAATGAATCTTGATGTGAATGGAAGGGGAGAGGGAGTGGGAAAGGGGAGGGTTGTGGGTGGGAGGGACGGTATGTGGGGGAAGCCATTGTAATCCATAAGTCGTACTTTGGAAATTTATATGCATTAAATAAAAGTTTAAAAAAATATTCACAGAAACAATACAAACAATAAAGAAAAAAAAACATAAAAAAAAAGAAGGAAGTCATTGAGGTAGTTTTGGGTTGCAATTAATATACCTTTACTCTGCCAGTTTGTTATTCTTTTCTAATCTATCCATTACTCATATTTGTACAGGCTGAACATGTTGTATATATTCATCTACAATATCATTCTTAATTTATAAAAAAGTAACACACTGAACAACAAAACCTCTTCCTTGGAATAGTTCTAAGGAGGATTATGTGAAATAGAGAAAGCAAATCTTATTTTTTAAAAATTTTGTCTTTTCCCAGATATCTCACGTCCTGTAAAACTAGATTTAGTAATATTTGAGATGATAATGATATGAATACTTTTTATATTTTTAAAATTTCTTATATAGTTCTTTTGAAGGACAGAGAGATAAAAAAATAGAGACTGAGACAGAGTTCTTCTATCTGTTGTTTCAGTCCCAGTATGTCTATCATGCCTGACACTGGGCCAAACAAAAGCCGGAGTCAGAATTCACTTGGGATCTCCTCATGGATGGCAAGAACGCACCTCCCGAGACATTATTGGGGTGCCCATTACAGGAAGTGAGAAACGGGTGTGGAGCCCAGACCTAAATGCAAACACTCTGATATGCAATGCAGTCATCCCAAGTAGCAGGTTAGCCACTGCACCAGACATCCTCAGGATAGTGTTTCTGAATTGTACCAGAAAGGCTTTTTCTAGATGATAACCTCTGTTTTCTTTTTTACCCCTGACAAGTTTATACAACTTTATAATTAATTGCATACCATCATATGTTATTTAAATTTATAATCTAATCTGATCTCATTTGGGACTGGCTTAAATAAAGTTTGTGTATAGGTGCACATTTTTAAAAAATTCAATCACTTGATGTAGTAACATCTTATTCTAGTAAGATCCAGCTTAATTGTTGTCCAATATTTCCTAAATAGGCACAATATCTGTTAGACAATTCTAATTCAATCTGTGAGAGTCATTTTTGCCCATAAATCTTTAGAATTTTAGGGTTTGATAATAGTAAGGAATATACTAGAGAAAGAGTTGGTTAATCAGCTCTATAGAATAAAAGAACAGTACCCATCTAGGCAACATCATAATTTACCACTTATATACTAAGTAATGTAAATTCCATGAGTGTGTTCTTTTAACAGTTACATAAATATATTTAGGAATTGTACATGATTTTGAAGCTGTGAAGTTCCTTATGGATTCCAAATTTAATTGCATATTTAAAATATATGGAAACTGATATGAGGAAAATAAGGTCACTCAGCTAGTTATTGGCAGAGCTGACATCTCTGTTTGCTGTGTAATGTCATACTCACATTTTAAGGAAAAGTGAATAACGTTGCTCAAAGGTTTTAAAATATGGGTATTTTTATGGTTGTGTTATTATTCTAGGGTCATTTATGTTTAATGACATTAAATTGGAACCTCACATCATTCTTAAATTAAAATAAAAATGTTCATAATATTAACAATTTCTGGCCAGCGCCGCGGCTCAATAGGCTAATCCTCAGCCTGCGGCGCCAGCACCCAGGGTTCTAGTCCCGGTCGGGGCACTGGATTCTGTCCCAGTTGCTCCTCTTCCAGTCCAGCTCTCTGCTGTGGCCCAGGAGGGCAGTGTAGGATGGTCCAAGTGCTTGGGCCCTGCACCCACATGGGAGACCAGGAGAAGCACCTGGCTCCTGGCTTCAGATCAGCACAGTGTGCCAGCCACAGCATGCTGGAAACAGCGGCCACTGGGGGGTGAACCAATGGAAAAGGAAGACCTTTCTCTCTGTCTCTCTCTCTCACAGTCCACTCTGCCTGTCAAAAAAAAAAATAATAATAATAATAATTTCACTACCTCAATCTAATTAAATATCAAACATTATTTTGCAATAGGAATAATCTGCATATATGTGTAAACATATTCAATAGATGTCATTGTAATTGTGCATCAACATTTTATCTTATCACCTTACCCAAACCAATATTTTGACACATGTACACATCAGTAGGATTTACCATTTTATTATAGTTGATGTTCTAACTTAAGTTTTCCTAACTGTGCTGAAATATTTACCTGATGACGCTTTGTACTCGTTGATAGCATTGCTACTGCAGGAGAGGCACATGTCCACAACTTGTTTAGGGCTCATCATTCCTTTAACAATGAACCACAATTTTACTCACTATGTCAGATGCAGGCCATGTGTTTGTTTCCAGGTATTCAAAGTTATTTAGAAAATAAATAAGTTGCTCAATTCCCCAAATGCCCATGGCCCACTCACTTCTATAAGTATTGTTGTAAGTATACTTACAGTCCAGGAATATTTGGTTCACCAAAGGTTAGATTTTATTTTCTAAAAGCATTTATTTAGGAGCATGTGCAAGTCAAACAGCTAAGCCATTTTAGCCAGTCACACCCACATGAGCATCAAAAAGCAATTTCAGTTTTCCTCCAAGTTATTGTGCATAATGTCCTTAATGGATGTTACCACAAGTTCAGAGAAACAGTTATATGAATGTATTTTTCTAGAATACAGCACTAGCAATTTAATTATTAATTATATTAATTATAATTATTAATTATACTACTGTATAAAATATTTAAAAGAGTTTCTATCATTTGATAATAAATAGTTTGTTTTCCATATATTTGATAGTTACAGTGATTATCAACATGTTTTATCAAAATGAACATACATACACACATGTATTTTATGTATATGACATTTGAGATGTTATGAACCAGGCAACTATATGTGTTTTCATTCACAGTCTTAGTTTTATATACCTTATTGCCTTCAACAGTTTGGGAAAAATTAAAACTTAAACCTTTTAGTAGTGAAATATATTATTTAAAATTATACAGCTAAGATTACTGCTAATTTTTTGTGTTAAACTTGTCTATTTTCAATTTCCAATTATCTTTCAATGTCAATGTGATACTGAAAACTATAGCAACCTCTAACTAAATAATCATTAGTAATAGGATTTTGGAACATGAATTCTTGTGTTGCAAAACCATTATACTTTATTGCAGTTTTATTTGGAGAAAATAAAGCTATTACTAATATGACTGACGAGATTATAGCTCTATGTTTTAGAATGTTGAGTATTTGTAGAGTCTTAATATGATGAACTTATTTTTTTCTTAAAAAGTTATTTTAAAGAGTTAAATTATTATACATGTCTTCAGCCTAAATTAAAGTTGTATATATTTATGTTTAAATTTACAAATAGTTGTGCTATAGAAATAAAATAAGTATCACTTTGACGAGGTTATGTACTTTTGTGAAAATATTTACTTACTTTCTATTAGAACAACTTATAACATATGTTATATGAATTTCTTATACCTCATGTGCCAATTCAGCAGCCACAAAATTAACAACAACAAATTTAGTAAGTTCTAAACACAACACAGATTTTGTTTGTTTTGAGCAATTTGGAGAATCAAGAGTTTTAGTAGATGGAAAACCACTAAAAAATTACCTTATAATGCTATCTATCTATTCTTTCTTTTAAAATGAGGCTCCCATTGTGAAGCAAAATTGAAGGACTCTGAGTTCCCTGAGTGTTATGCCATGTGAACACAGTGAAAGACTGACTAAGCTTGTCAGAAGACATGTTTTAAAATATATAAGACAATACAAGTGCTCCTTGGATTAAAGTATATTTTTGCATTATCATACATCTGTATGCTTCAACATAGTTGAAATAATATTGCAGACACAGTAATACTGTAAGTAGTGTATATATGTTTAAAGTACAAATAAAATGTTTTTTAAGACCATCAGACATTTAAAATTCCGTTAATATATTTTATAGCTGTAGGATATTTCTTTTGAAATTACACCAGCATGTTGAAATTTGAAGAGGATAAAAATAATCTCTCTTCTCAGCAACAGAATATATGACATTTTCAGAAGAGCAAGGTACAAAAAAAGAAATGGCATCCATGGAAATGACATGTAGGACAGCCAATCAACCCCTAAGAGATATGCCATTGCTAAAGGCAACCCAGTGACTCATGTATCTGTTTGACATTAGAATCTTGAATTGAAGTTGAGAAGATCTATGAAAAGTAAATATAGTTTACATTCATCCTGGAATATTGTCATGGAGATGTGATTAAAATAATGTGTATATATAATGAAATGATTCCAGTATGGTTATGCAATTCATTATTTCATATTTTATAATATGAGAAAGTTAAATAAGAAGAGTGCTTTAAAATTATCCTTAGGATACACATTTCTCATTTCCAAATTTTTAAAATTTATTTGGAGAATGTTAAAGAAAAATGAAAGATGGGTATTCTTAATAACAGCATTTAAATTTCCAGAATCATTCTCACAAATATTCAGGAATATATTTTGAAACTGACCACTTAATGCTGATGATGTGCTAGCAATGTATTATGTATGAGTTAGTAATATACAAATAAAAAAATGACTAATATGTATGTAAACTTGCAATATTATCTACTCTGACTATTCGAATAAAACACTTTCAAAACTTTTAGATTTTACTATTACTACATATTTTTGACATGCCCTTCTAAATACATAGCTTTTCCATATTTCAACACTAATTAGTTAAATTAGAAAATCAACAAAGAAAGCTACCAACACATAAGAATCTGTGATACATATTAGATAAAACTGATCATATTTTATCTCTCCTTAAAGTCTGTCAGTGGCTATCAATGACTTTCATTAATCTGTGAATGCCAGAACTCTTAACTTGACCTTTTAAGACTGAAACTTCCCTTCCAGGGTAATTTTACTCAGTGCAGAACTACATGTATGCCTTCATTTAGTAAGAAAGAGAAAAGTCTTCTACTTAGAGCTGTTTAGTTCATGCTGGTGCTGAGTTCAGGGGGTGAGTGAGAGCTGGAATCTACTCATGATTACTGCTAGCACTGGTACCGTAGAAGAAAGCTGAGTTCACTTAAGGGAAGTCAGTTTGTTTCTTTGCACCTGGCATTGTACCAAGATCAAGAGGGCTTTGGTAACAATGCACAGTGAAGGAGCTGGCCTGTGATAATGAGATGTGTGAAGCATACATGTTAACAGGTACATAAATATAAGAACAGGTAATTGGACTTTATTTATCTGTGATTTTAGAAGCAAATTCTAGATGTGAATATGGGAGGAAGATGCTCGATGACTGAGGAAAGCAGGAAAGATACATACTAATCATTTAGGGAACTAGATGACAGAGGGGGATAGAAAAATTAATTGCCTTAAAGTTGAAAGAGAACTGATATGACATCAGGTAGCTTGGTTATGTGTTTTACACCAGTCCCGTCTGCACTTCATTTAAGGCTAAGTTAATAAAAAGTTGAATTTAACAAGGATCAGGGTTTTGCCAAGCAGTATAGTTGGCAGTGTAGGCAAGGGATCTTTTAAACAACTGAGCATGGAAGTCATTCTTGGTTTTGATGGAAGAGAGAGATATAAAGCTGATGAGGAAAGTGAAAATATTGTGGGATCAATAAATACACATCCCGGTGGCATGAGGGCTGATTAGAGTTGGGTTGCTTGAGGCAGTGAGCTACAAGCAAGAAGTCGGGGAGTCAAGCTGACAGAGTGTGATGCGTGAAATTGAGAAGATAGAGGAGTTGCTGCTATAGGTAATAAAAAGGTCTAGGTCATGAAACAGAACTGAGGGGAGTAAGCAAGAGAAGTTCACAGTAGTTCAAGAAACTTCGAAGCCAAAGTATAGTTAGGATTTAACCTCACACTGAGAGTTAAAATCATCAAAATACTGACAGGAAAGGTAATAATAAGGCAGGAGTCAGACGTTTAAAGCATAAAGAGAGGTCTGGATTTTTCGGTAGATGATGCCACACTGAGGGATCCTGAATGAGTACAAAATAACACAGGATTCAAGCTTCTGGGTTGGGTAGAGAACATACAGGAAAGCCCAATGAGGAGTAAGGATCAAATTACCCTACCTTATTTCCATGATGCATGATGAGAGAATTGCAGGGCAAACAACAAAAATGCCTTGTACAGGAGAACCTTGCAGTGGTAACAAGTAATATCCCTAAGAAAGATCCTGGCATTTATAGAGCAGAACTGTGAAGAGCTTTCCCAGTAAAAAAGTTGAAAAGGAGAGATTTTTGCAGTGATGGTTTGTTTCAGTAAAAGTGTATCTAATAGTAGCAACCTGTAGAGAATTGGGAAAGACATAGGTAAATTTTCTCCTAAATGTTTTATTTTCAATAGAATTATTTTTTAATGTTTTTAAAAATAGTTAATATCTTTTAAATATCAGGACATAGAAAAATAAAGAGAATACATGTGTTTACTCAGGAAGAAGTAGCAATGTCCATGATCTGTGATAGTTTAGGGATTGTACACAATGTACAATTCAGTTTTGGTGTCTTTCCTTTTTTATTGGGTGATAAAAATCACTGTTGTCTGCTCTCTGCAGCCATCTTTTCATCTTTACTGTTACATACAGTGATGTAAAGAAAATAGAAAATATTACTGAGGAACTTTATCCATGGAAGTAAGTGTATTTGATAATAATGTCTTTGGTTTGACTGATTCCTAACATTTGTAAATTCCTTGCCCAGAATTCTAGTATAATATTTAGGACATCTTGATTAACATTTTTTAAATATATCATTCTTACATGTAACTTGTTATCAGATTAATTTTGTTTTTCTGAGACCTACGTAGCACACACATTCAATCAATAGTCTCTGAATATTGAATTTCATCTATCTTTGACATATTTAGTGAGTCTAAGTTAAGTAACCATTATCTTAAAAATCATGGTTTTCTAAGTACTCTAAATTATATTTAGGAAGATTGTTAGGAAATAATTTACAGGGAAGCAAACTAACCTATTACTTTGGGAAATGTAAAAAAAAGCTTTTGAGTGATATTTTGGAAAGATTGAAAATATGAAGAGGTTTATAAAATTATTTGGGATCTGTGATGTTCCGGGAGCATGGAGGAGCATATTTATTGATGGGAAGAAAAAAAAAAAAAAAGAAACACAAAATCCATGGGTGGACACATAAGAAAAAAGATGAGGCTGAAATGTAGTAGAACCATAATTAGAATCTTTATATATCAGTTGAAGAAATGAACTTATATCTCGTTCATGAGAAGGAAATATACTATCTTCAGTTGGGAAATACTATCATCCAAAGGTGTGAAAATTAAGGATAAATGATCCTAAAACTCGTAGCTATCACCCTCACCAAAGCTTCCATTGTCCCCATTTCACTAAGTGATACTAATCTGCACAGTTATTAAAGCTAGAAATCAAGAAATTGCTCCCAATCCCTTTTTTGCTGTTTTGTAATCCAGTCACTTATCCAATGATTCATTCATTTATTCATTCATTCATCCAATACATATGTATTTTTCTTGATATGGTAGTGAAAAACATTTAACATTCTAGTGAATATCAATTTTGTCTCCTGAATATTTTTAAGCTCTTCCTGTTTTTTCCCATAGTGATGCCACAATATATTCAGAATTCCTGATCTCTCTCTCAGCTCCAGAGCTGCCACAGCCTCCCAGAGGGAAGTTCTCTGATTTGTTGCCCTCTAATTCATAGCCATGCCTTGGGTTGAAATTCTCAAATGTTTAGGTCAGTTTATCAGATCATTGAAAGTCTGGGTAAAAAGATTGCATTTCATTATGAAGATACATCTTCCGTAACTTTTGTGGAACAGTAGTTTTTCTTGCACATCTAATATATGGCACTAGATTTTTTTAAATGCCATTTCTTAATAGTAAATGCCATTATTTGGCCTTAAATAATCAGTGTAGCTTATACATACTGGCACACTGTAAAAAAGATTAACTTTAGCTTTGGAGATAGAAAAATATCAACACCTACTTATGTTATGCCCAGTGTTCACAGTGACCCACACATAGTCACACACTGCATTTTCACTTATTTGATATACACATTTGTATATATTTAAGTTTTAAAACCTTGTCATGTGATATTTAATTCTGACCTTATATATTTTCATAACACCTCTCTCCTTTTCTTACAAGGCAAAATTACCTTTATCACAAACTAGGATTTAACAACATTTGTTAAGATATTTACTGATGAGTTTATGAGAGCTAGGAAAATAGAATACATTATTCTTACCATTAAGTGGATGGTAAAGCCATTAAGGTTTTAAGATTGCTGAAGTAATAAGCCTGGCTCATTATTTGTCTATGAGACAGGCATGATTAAAGATCTGAGCAAAGCTGAACATTCTGCTAAAATTTCAAAACTGTGCCTCACGTGGAATACAGTTAAGGAAAAAATTTTATTACAATTAGAGTCACTTATGATGCATTGCTCCTTGTAAAGAAAACTTATAACAGTCTGATTGTGCATAGCCAGGATTAGAGAAAAGCAAAATGTGGGTGACTGTGACTTATGTTCTCTGCAAAGAGCTTAGTACAAAGACAATGTAGCGATTGAAGGAACAGTGAAATTCTAAAGCATGCTGTAATTATTAATCCTTATCCCATATGTATTTGTTTAAAACTATGCAAAGTAATTTATTGGTTATAAACATAATCTATGATATAATTTTGTGATTCTATTGTATAATTGACATAGCTCAGAGAACTTATATTCAAATAATACTGCAAGGCTTCAAGATGTTATTGATTTTCTGATAAATAACTTTCCTACCTCAAATTAATAATAAAAATAATGTACTGCACAGTATTTTCTTGTATTTCATAAGTCATGGCCTAATAAATCAGTTTAGTTTCACTAATTACAAGGAAATGATCTCCTTATTCTTGATATTCATTAGTCATTGAAAATGAAAATGACAAGAAAAACAATAGTGTCTAATTTGGACCTTGTAAAAATGGTTATAGATTTCTAAGCATGATTAGAAAATGGGAAAACTGTTTTCCCTTCAGGATGATCAATACAAACACATATTAGAAACTAAAAAAATCAGACTTCTCAAGGGCAGGGATTTAATATCCTCTTATATGTGTCTGAAACAACTATTTTCTTACTTTCTTAGTGATGTGGAGCCACAATTATCGATTCAAAATAATAAAAGTATGACAAAATAGTGAATCTACTGGTTTGTACATAATGTGTCACCTTAATTAAGATAACCATTGATATTTTAAATTACTGCTACAAGATTTAATTCCTCAAGTACATTGAATGCTGAATTTTATTGTCTTACAGAGACATGATGAATATATTTGCATTTATGTTAATGCAAAATGGGAATGGAATTAAAACATGACTCAAGACAATAAAAAATTTATGAGTTTCCCAAAGCAATTATTATCAACACATCAACATTATATCAATTCAAATTGCAAAATAATGACAGTATCCATAACTTGATATAGTGGTCAGTAGAATGATATTACATGTTGATTAAAATAAATTCAGAAAGAACCCTTCACAGTATTTTATTTGGTTTTAAGAACCTGAAAAGCTATTTCTAATATTCATACCAGTCAGTAAAATGATTTATTACATTATATATATTTAAGATATGTATCATTAAACTTTTATAAGTATGCATTGGAATTTTCAGTGGATTTTTCAATTATATTTCAGTTTTTATAAGAAGGAAATTTTATGTTTACAAAACATTCTGAAATAAAGCATTTTCTGGGGTCCAGTGTTGTGGTACAGCAGGGTAAGCTTCCACCTATGATGCTGGAATCCCATATGAGCATCAGTGTGCCTGGGAAGGCAGCAGGTAATGGACTGAGTATTTCGACCCCCACCATGTATGTGGAGGACCTGGATGGAGTTCCAGGCCCAGCCCCAACTGTTGCAACCACTGAGGAGTAAAACAACAAATGGAAGATTCTCTCTCTCTCTCTCTCTCTCTGGAGTAAAACAGTAAATAGAACATTCTCTCTCTCTCTCTCTCTGTTTCTGTTTTCCTTCTTTCCTCCCCTTTTCTCTCCCTCTCTTTTGGTAACTCTGCTTTAAATGAATACAATCTTAAATCATCCAGTTAAGATATGGGTAAAAGGAGTGAACAGGTATTTTTCAAAGGGTGAAATAAAAATAGCCAACAGACACATGAAAATGCTCAGGATCACCAGCCACCAGGGAAACGCGAATAAAAACCACAATGAGGTTTAACCTGAACCCAGTTAGAACGACTGTTAGGACAAGAGTCGAGATTGGTGCTTCCTCACACAGGGCAACAAAATGTTAGGAAAAGTGGTGCAGAACAGAGAAGAAACAGAATACAAACTCTCAGCCAGGCAGAATTTATTCAGGACAATAAATCTGCAAAAGTCAAACAACTGTCATCATGCTCACAGCCTGAACACATGGCAGAGGCCTCAACCCCAGCATGCTGGGCTCTTTAATAGTTTGGGTGGGCTTAGGATGGAGGCGATAGGCAAAGATGAGCTTCTCCATACTGGTTCTTTAGGTTTGGCCCATTGGCTTCCAAACCTGGGAGAAGACCATAATGATTAGTGAAATAATACAGACCAAAAAAACTAATATCATATGTTATCTTTGATTTGTGGTAGATGATATATACAGTACAAAAATATGTGATGTATATGAGTGAAATTGACATCTTCAGATTTGATTATTGTCCACAGCCATTCTCTATGCTCCTGCAGAATAATGGTCTTTCTACCTTCTACTTGTTGAATTCTTTATTTAGTGCAGGATCAAGCCTATGACTATAAAGTAAATTGAAAATGTTATCACAAGAAGAAAAAAATGAAAAAAAAAGAAGTAAGAGGGAGGATAGAAGGGTGGGAAGAATTTTTATGCGTTTAAAATTATATATATATAATATATATATACACAGAAAATATTTAGCCATGTTAAAACAATTCTTTTTTCTCAATAATGTTTTAAATTCTGTACCTACTGTCACAGTTTTGCATTGCAGTATGTGACCATACTAAGATGATCTTTTAAAAGTGCAAATTAGGCCAATCTTAAATTTCCTATTAGATTTGAAGGCAGAAGCAACATAATAATATTCCTAAGAACAATTGACAGTGAACCAAATTTCTGTTGGTAATCTCTGTTACATCCTACATGTGGACAAAATCCCCCCTCTTTCTGTATCATTTTCCTGATCTATACCATATTTATTATTATAATAACAGTAGCTGCATAACATTAATTTTATGATTAATTGATGCAACAAAATCCTTGAGCAGTGAAACTGCAAGGTTGGTTTGACTGTTGTTCAGATCATTATCAATGTATCCACTCTTGGGCAATATTCTTAAAAAGGAGGTAATTGGTTTGCAAACTTTGAGCTTTGTTGATGTAGAAGAGCTTTTTCATGGAATTTCAAACTGGGATTTAAATCACAAAATGAAATTTAAATAAATGAGCATAAAGTTTTACATAGAACAAATGATAATATTCTATTGTTTTTTTTTTAATATTCTATTGTTAACAGTGTTCTTCTGGTTCAAAAACAAACAAGAATTAAGCAAGCAAGAAGAGCTTTGAAAAGCATGTCAACAGTGGGAGGATAAGAGAAGCATCTTAAAAAACAGCTCTCAACTTGGTCCCACCCAAAAGTAAAACACAGGAGTGATAGCTCTATAGGGGTTGGTGCCATCTCACAGCATGCATGTATCTTCCATGTAGGATGTTGTCTATGGAGATTCCATCACTTGAAGGAGCTCTTTCATCTCCTGTGGCATTGTACTAACATGGAATATTGAATTTAGCATAGATGTAATTGAAGAAGATGCCTAAACAAATTGTTTTTTTAAAAAATTGAAGATTCCCATGAATCTTATTATGATAAGGAAAAAGAAATAAAAAGTTTCTGAGATCACCATGGAGACTGACAGAAGGCTGACTGGAGCAGATGGACAAGCCCAGTGCATATATAATTCTCAAAACAAAATAGTACTACAAGACACATAGCACTTGGGTAATAATGATGGGAAGAACATGGCTGTTGGACACCAAAAGCCATGCCTGACAGCAAAATTCATAAGATTTTAGGGAGAGCCAACAGGGGTCCTGTTGATTCCCCAAGTCTTCTTCAAGAATTCTTAAATTCCTGAGACTTTCATTTCAATCCAGAGAGAACAAGGAAAATGATATAAGACTGTTTTAAAATAGATGTGATTGATAATGTAAATAGACACATTTTCCCTTCTTATTGGCAGTAGGAATTTATGTGCTCTGTTAAATTATATAATGGGGACAAAAATGTCTGTCGAATCTGTGTGCAATTTAATAGGTTTGTATCACTATAATTTTGGAATGCCAGTGATATTTGAGTGTATAATACTTAATAACTTTGCAGTAACATTTTTGCCACATTCACTGTAGATTGTAATGTAATAAATAAGCAGCTCCAAATTGAATACATCTCTAAATTAACCCAGTCTCTCTTTCCTCTCTATAATATTTCCAATCACTGACATATTTAAAATTTCAAACATAATTCCTCCTGTTTAAAAATATAATCTGACTATAATAAAATGTATATTATTTTCCATATGACTACAGAGTAGCATCTTCCCATGTGCACAAACACATGTGCAAGCAAAATGCCAGACACCACTAGGCACATGGGCCAAAGATAGTTTTGGTACCTGTCCCAGAAAAGATGCCTGTGTCTCCTCACATATTATGTTATATCCTACAGGCTGGTCTTTATTACAAGATTAGTATTCTGTGAAGCAACACATTGATTTCTTTTAAATACCACAGTTGCAGCTGCTAAGATAGGAATTCAATCTTCCTTCCCTCTGAGATGTAAGCAAAGGAGAACTTATACCTTCAAAATAATTACCTTAAAGTCTCAAGATATTTAGCTTCTTGTATAACACTGCCTGACGTTTAGAGTTAGCAGTTAAAGCTCAATTCAGTAACATGTGTTGGAACTGGGGACAAAATTACTCTCTTACTTGGACATTTTCCCTCACCAGTCATTCCTAAACACAAGACATTAAGGCCCCATTGTAGAAGCATCATATTAAACCAGCTGTTAACACCAAGGGCAAATGAGGTCTGTCCTGCTAAGAAAAACTGTCCAGAGCATATCCACAGCTGTACATACATCCAAAAGCTGAGAAGCCTGAGAAAGAACACTGTGGAACTCTACCACATGAAATATAAGATGAGGAAATATGGTGGAGTGGAGTCGCTCCACTCAAGAAACATAGTGCGGGGAATTCCAAAATCTCACTAGCTCCCTACCATTGGAGAGCAGATAATGTTCCACTTTAGAGAAAACACAAAGAGGAAAAACCTGGAATAGGTATCATGGTTTGGGGTATATTTAGCAATAAATGTACTACAAGGATTTATCAGTTTGAGTAAACACTATCTTATGATGCTGTGTAATGCAACAGTGAAAATAAAAACAAAAATATTAGGCCGGCGCCGCGGCTCACTAGGCTAATCCTCCGCCTAGCGGCGCCGGCACACAGGGTTCTAGTCCCGGTTGGGGCGCCGGATTCTGTCCCGGTTGCCCCTCTTCCAGGCCAGCCCTCTGCTGTGGCCAGGGAGTGCAGTGGAGGATGGCCCAGGTGCTTGGGCCCTGCACCCCATGGGAGACCAGGAGAAGCACCTGGCTCCTGGCTCCTGCCATCAGATCAGCGCGGTGCGCCGGCCGCGGCGGCCATTGGAGGGTGAACCAACGGCAAAGGAAGCCCTTTCTCTCTCTGTCTCTCTCTCTCACTGTCCACTCTGCCTGTCAAAAAAAAACAACAAAAAAATTTCTACCGAAGACTTTGTAATATAGAAAGCCTGCTCAAAAAGAGTGAGATGTCTGTGCTCAGTAAATGTATCTTGTTGATCTACTGGATTTCCCCTAGTTTCTTTTCCATGAGAATTTTTAATCACCTTCAGGTTCCAGGCACTGTATATGGCCTTGAAGAACAGAACATGCCTGTGACATGGTCACTATTATCAAAATTTTTTTTAATTTATCTTTGTAGGTATGTGCTCAAATTTATAGAGTTATTTTTAGGGAATTGAAATTCTGGAATAGATCAAGCAGTAAGGAACAATGTGGAATACTCCAAATGTTTAAACACACACATTTCCATGTAAATATCATTTTGAACATAAAACTTTATCACAGTTCATTTTTCAAATAGTACATATAATAGAGAGCAATACATATATTAATATTTGGGGAAATTTTTATAGCAATCTCTAGAAAAAGCTGTTAGTGTTTAAATTTTGTATCTCCCAAATATAAAACAGGTGTACTTAGGACAAATAAAAATTAAATATTTCCACAAATATGTTCTCTTTGAAATAGAAACTTAACTGGTTGAAGAAAAATAGGTAAATCCCTCTATCTTCAAATATTCATATTCGGCTTCTGAAAGGAATTCATAACCTTTCATAAAATAATGAAAGCCACCATTTATTAAGTGCATTACATTCTTGCATATATTATTTCTCTTATTAAACAAAACTTAAAGCTAACATGTGCTGGCATAAATATTTATTTATATATATGTTTAGATTTTTCTCCTATCAACTCAAATTTATGATACTGTTCAACATGCCTTTCTTACTTTTTGTTGCTATCAATTTTTATGGTAATTTTCTCAGTTAATTGAGTTAATAAGATGCGTATTTATTTCCTTTCTCTGCTTCACTAATATATCTGATCAGCAGTCAAATATTCCTTTTGCAATGTTTCCTCTTGTATGCTCCTGTACCTGTCTCTCACACCACTCTGCTAAGCAAAGCTCATGTTTGAAAAATTCTTATCCAACTCTCTAGTGTCTAGGCTTTTTCTTCATCTTGTCATATTCACACTGCTTTGAATTAATTATCTTAGGGTATTACTTATACTGAATTGATGAGCTACAGTCATGCTATTGCACTCTTAGAGTGGAAAGTCACACTCTCACAAAAGGACTATCACAGGATTTTGAAGCAGCACACAATGTAACCCTAGTGATGTTTAAAGGAGTTTGCTTCCAACGAGAATCCATACTTTGTCACAAAATGGTTCAACGCTCCATTAATAGCCACATTGCCTGAATTTCCATGCCACTTTCGTCCACTGTGGTTACTCAGTTTCATTGTGTACCTTTTCCTCATCTGTACAAGTAAGACACCATCACTACCAATGTTCTGAAGTTTTCAGAAGATTGAATAAGTGGAGATGTGCAAAGTTCTGTACACAGCACAGCAAAAACACTCAGTAAGTATCAGCTATCATTTTATGTAACATTTGTAATTGTAGTTTTGTAAGTCAAGATAGTTGAATATCAGAAAGTTTATACGACAAACCTATTTTTCTCTGTTTTTAATATAGTGCATTATCCTCTCTCTACACTGCAAGTCAAAACTTTGCAGTATTTTTTTCATAAAATAAGGACCTGTAATTCTGTTTGAATAGTTTGACATTATGATCTGGTTTGCTTTGTGATGCAACTAGAGTCAGATGTCACTGTGTCGTTTTCCAAACCTGAAATCTGCTCTCACAGATAAGTAGACTTGTTGTCTCTTAATACAATCACAATCTTTTAAAATCTTTAAACATTACATTTATAATGTAAGTTTGCATAATGTTCGAACATATACACATAATTCTGTAGAACTCTTCTAAATGTCAAGGCAAATCAATTTTGCAAATGTCAGCCCAATACATGAAAATTCTGCTCTCTCAAGAATCCTCTCTAATTCATTATAAAAGTTACAGCAGTTTCATTTACTACATTTTCTACTAGAGAAAAATCTAAGCAGCTACATTCTTTGTTAGACTTTTAATTTGGTAATGCAGAAGCACTGTATGCACTGACAGGTGAAATATTATAGCATTTATGCCATCTTGCACTTGTTTAAGATGAGTCTCATCTAATATTGATGCACATGTTTCTAGTTTCTTATATAATTCAAATAATGCTAGATACAGGATTCATTAGTAGACTCCCATTGATACCCTTTTTCTTCCTGAGAGAAGTATAGACTATCTACTTTTCTGCCTATTCCTTTTATGGAGGCTTTGAATGTGTGCTAATATAAACTGTGATAGGCTATAACAAAACATCAATAGACCACATATACAGCCTGCTCCATTTGAATAGAGGGTTATTTGCCATAGTCTGCCATGGAGAGTACATAGTCTTATATTTTCTAGTTTGTATTTTTATTTCCCAATAGTCTTTGTTGGTTTGTTACTTGCTTGTTTTTGCCTATGCTCTCCTCAACTGCTTGTAAATTCTACCCAAAGCAGTTGTCACCTAAAGCCCTCATTATAGCATAAATTCATTTCTTCTGATGGTGACTTTCTTTGGTGGTGGGTGCTCTGCAGTCTCCCAATGTGCATCTTATGTACATTTCCTATTTTACATCAGGCCATTCATTACACAATACCTCAAGTTGCTTGATGAATTACACCAAATTTCATCAAGTATCAGATGCTAGTATCAGAAAGAAAAATACTTGTTAAGTATTTACATGGAAGAAAGAACATAAATAACAGAGTTTGAACAACTGTTTTCCTTTGGTGAATTCTATTGTATGCATTTTCATTTTGACTTCAAAAATCTACTGTTGGCTACTTGTCTCTGCTCTCTGTCCTTGCAGCCTTCTCTCTACAGATGGTGTCAAGAGGAGCACTACCCTAATTTAGTTTGCAGTTCAGTTTGGCTGAATAGGGGTACCAAAAGAAGTTTAGAAGCAGAGAAGGGAATAAAGTTGGCATATTTGTTACCTAAGTTCTTTCAGTCAGGTCACAGGAAGCTGGCTGTATCCCCTAATGTGAGGACATTTCCCTTTGAAAACAGGCACTTAAACATCCAAATCTCTTTTTTTGGGGCTCCAGTAACTATTCCATTCATTCTTTGTAGTTAAAATGATAAACGCTTAACAATTTCTAGTCCCAGGATATGATACTACTCTTTTACATTCTTTTGTAATTAGTTATTTTATTCAACTTTTCTCAAACAGTACTAATTTAAGTAGCTATCTGATTCGCGCTGAGTTAGGATGTTATTAATGCACCTAAAAGTATGGACTAATCACCTGCCACAACCTCTCAGTAGTCCGGCAGTAGAAAAAACATTTGCATGCTAATTAACGAGAACATCAGGGCTATATTTGGATTTTCATAATTGAAGTTTCATTTGTTCTTTTTAAAGGTTTATTTGTTTGAAAAATTAAGTAACACAGAGGGAGAGAGCAGAGAGATAGAGATAAAGACAGATAAAGTTATGTAGAGGTAGATACGGATAGAGAAATAGAGAAAGATATCTTCCATGTGGGTCACTCCCCAAATGGCCACAATTGGCAGGGAGGGGCAAGGCTGAAGCCAGGAGCCAGGAACTTCACATAGGTAGGAGGGGCAGAATGTGAGTCCTCATCCACTGCCTTCTGAGAAACATTAGGAGGATGTTGGGCCAGAAGTGGTATATCCCAGCTGAGTCTCAGACAAGCACTGACATGGGGTGCATGTGTCCAATGTCCTAGTCCACTTCACTACAATGCCCTCATTTGTTCTTGAGATTATACTTTAATCACTAATAAATTATGGAGCTTATTATTTATTGGACAAACATTCTGAATATTGACCATTTGCAATTCTCTGTTGCATTTGGATGACAGCTGATATTCTCTTCTATTAAAAAATCTCAATACTACTGGGTTATTTGAAAGATTCAAATAAATCTAAAATCCTATTACCTTTTTCTGGGTGTACCAAATTACAGTCTTACACATCTCTGAAAGTTACCATTACAATGACTTTTGAAAGCATAAAAACCTTGAAGTTGGGAAAAATACACTGTTGCTCTTATTTTAATGAAAAAGCAGAATTGTATGTATGACTAGATTTGCCTATTATTTGACATTAATTACATATGCATGTATTGCAAAGTCTCTGAAATCTCTATGTCTGTCTTTTAGAATAGGAACTCAATGGGCTTTGCTAGCCCTTAATGAGAATAATTTGTATTAAAATTCTGATTGATATGTCTATAATGCTGCATTATTGTATAATCTCTCTAGACAGTTAAAATCAGTATTATGTTTTCTTTACCTTGCATCTAAAGGTCTGGTACAATTTATGGCACACAACTGGACTTTAATATGCATACACTAAGTGAAAATATGAATCTCTGGCAAATTTGATGCCATGTGTCATAAAAATTAGCTGGTATAATTAATTATGTTTAATACAAATATCCTTTCAAGCTATGTTTTCAATACATGTATTTGTTGATTAAAGTCAAATGAAAATATAAAGACTTAGCTCCAAACACTGCCACCTGATAATTAAAATTAACTAATTAAATAATTTAATTCATATATTTACTTGCCAGATAGACTGATCATAGACAGAGATCTCTCTTCTTACTATTCACTCCCCAAATGTCTGCAACAGCCAAGGTTGGGCAAGGCGGAAGCTTGGAGCCAGGAACTCAATATGGGTCTCCAAATTTGGCAGAAGCCCAACAACTTCAGCTATCATGCTGCCTCCCTGAGTCCACATTAGTAGGAAACTGGAATCAGAAGTGAGGTTTTCAAGCAGAGACTCCAACATGGGATACAGATGCCCCAAATGGTGTCATAAATGCTACACCAAATGCCTATCCCTGTAACTCAAATTTGTTTTAAAGCAATAGAACATGAGCTATCTTAGATTTTATAAGACCTGCAGCTTATAGGGATTGGCAGGTGTGGGGTGTGTGTGTATAGATTGTTTATAGGATTACACATTCAATACAAGAAGCACAATTACATTTAAAGTTCAGACAATAATGATTTTCTACAGATATGAATATGTCTCAAATATTTTTAGTATAATTATACTTAAAATTTATCTACAATTCATTTATTTGAAATAACGTGTAACTAGGCATCCGGTGCTTTCCTTGACTACATTTGGCATTGCTAGGTGTATGCTTAATAAAAATGAAAAATTCAGGCATATGGTATTATAATAAATCAGTATAAGTGAGGTGATCTCCAGCTTAAGCATGATTGGGTTTTCATAAATGCAACCCTGCAAGTCAATATAACTGCCATAACAGAACACATGCTGATTTATTCTGATTATTTGCTATAAACATGAAATATGGCTTACAACTTTTTTCCATACATGAATGTATTCACTTACTATGTTCCAGTCATAGATTTGGACAGATATGATCCTTCCAGGCCTTATTTTTTTTTCTATGTATCATTTAGAGTTGATAGGGGATGCATAAGAGAAGCAGATGAAACCTTTTGCAATATCCTACTTCTGATTCCAAATGGGCAACCCAAAGAGGAACTCATTAAGTGTCGAGCTAGCAGGGGATAGATTCTCATTGGAACGTATGGTATTTAAAGACCAGGAAGAAAAAGAAAGTGTATTAATGGAAACATATGTAAACTGAAGGCTGGGATCCAAGAGAAATAAAGAATGGAAGTTGATGAGGCCAAGTAGAAAATGGTTGTCTGAATTTCTCCTTTTGCTGTTAGGGCTTTGATAATAAAAACAAAGTATGAAAACTGACTATGGAAATGGTGAGGTATTCAGACACCAGAAAACTGTAAACTACAGTAGCCCTATCCCCACCCCATACTCAAGGGTTGCATTGTAAATCTCTAATAGATGCCTGAACCCACATACTGTGCTGAACACTAAGTTTCCTATACGTGCATACCTGTTATTAAGCTGAATTTATAAATTCTGTGTAGTGAGATTAATAACAATAATAAAATAGAACAGTTGTGAAAATATACTGTAATAAAAGTTATGTTTAACTTATGTTGCTGACCGTAGGTAACTGAAATGCTAGAAAGCATGAGTACAGTTAGTGGAAAGACCTTTCTACTTTTTGAAAAATGGATATTTGAAGAAGCTCAAATTTCCTTTTTAATGTATTTTTAAGTGTATTTATTTCAGAGACAGAGAGTTGATGAGTGGGTATGTGGAAGAGAGCACACTTCTGTCTGTTGATCCATCTTCCAAATGCCTGCAGTGGCTATAGCTGGGCTCAGCTGAAGCCAGATGCTGAGAAAACAAGCCAGATCTTCCACGTGGGTTGCAGTAATCCCATTACTTGAGCCATGACTGCTGCCTCCCAGTGTCTACATAAGCAGGAAGTTGAAGTCAGTAGTCAGAGCTGCATATGAAACCTAGGTACTCTCATATGGGATTGAGGCATCTTAATCAGTATCTTAACCACACACCGCACATGTGTACCTCAAATGTCTTTTGTGAAGTGGAAACAGACAAGTCACTGTGTAGTATTGATGAGTGGTTCTTCTTTGAGCACATGTTGAAATAAATTAGAGGGCTTTTAAAATCCCAATATCCCAGTTGCTCCTAAATAAATTGGGCCAGGTAGAACTAAGACCTTGGCATTAATATAGATAAATCTCCCCAGGTGACTGTGACATACAGCCAAGCTTGAAAACCACTAAGAAAAACAGATATTAGTATTTGTTCTTATATGCATTCATTCTCTCTGGAATAAAAGAAATTCCTAACAATATCTTCAGAGAAGGGAGATACCATATGCCCTTCTACTCTTCTTAGATGAAAAGCTTTTTTTTTTATTTTGTACTGTGTAAATGCACTCTACAGAAAAATACATGTGTGTTAGAAATGTGTATTTTTCTGTTTCCTTCTCTTAATAAAGAGGGTGTATAGCTCAGGAGAAAAGAAGTTAAAGAGTTTTTCAGTGTTATAGGGAGAAAAAACAAATTTATTCATAATATTTTGTTCATACAATGTAGAAAATAGTTTTTTGCAGTTGCATTTGACTTAACTGGTGGTTGTTTTGTTATTCTATTCTTTTAAAAGCTACTCTATATTCCTAAGGTAACTTACAGGAAATGTACAATACCTCTACAAAAATAAAACTACATATGTTTAAGGATATTTCTTCTTAGAAAAATAGAATATTAAAAATATTTTGTCTTAAAATGTCTTTTCTTCATCATGCTAGTCATATATTCTCCCTGATTGGTGACAACTAACTGAGCACCAAAGGGGAAACCTGTTGAAGTGAAATGGACACTATGAGAAACAGTGACTTCATCAGCCCTTGTCCTGTTCAGACAGGGTCATAGTCAAAGTGGAAGTTCTTTCCTCCCTTCAGAGAAAGGTACCTCCTTTGATGGCCCTGTTCTTTCCAATGGGATCTCACTTGCAGAAATCTTTCATTTAGGTGTTTTTTTTTTTTTTTTTCGAGAGTCACTGTGCACTTACTCCTCATGTAGGATCTTTGTCCTTAGTGTGCTGTACCTTGAGATTTAATGCTATAACTAGTACTCAAACAGTATTTTTCACTTTATGTTTCTGTGTGGAAGCAAACTATTGAAATCTTTACTTAATGTATGCTAAACTGATCTTCTGTATATAAAGAGAATCGAAAATGAATCTTGATGTGAATGGAAGGGGAGAGGGAATGGGAAAGGGGAGGGTTGGGGGTGGGATGGACATTATGAGGGGGAAGCCATTGTAATCCATAAGCTGTACTTTGGAAATTTATATTCATTAAATAAAAGTTAAAAAAAAAATCTAAAGCTAACTTGTTCAAACATTAGACCATTAGCTGAAGTAATCTTCCAAATTCGCTATTTTTTTTTTTTTTTTTTTTTTTTTTTTTTTTAAACTTTTATTTAATGAATATAAATTTCCAAAGTACAGCTTATGGATTACAATGGCTTCCCCCCCATAACGTCCCTCCCACCCGCAACCCTCCCCTTTTCCACTCCCTTTCCCCTTCCATTCACATCAAGATTCATTTTCGATTCTCTTTATATACAGAAGATCAGTTTAGCATACATTAAGTAAAGATTTCAACAGTTTGCTCCCACACAGAAACATAAAGTGAAAAATACTATTTGAGTACTAGTTATAGCATTAAATCTCAATGTACAGCCCACTAAGGACAAAGATCCTACATGAGGAGTAAGTACACAGTGACTCCTGTTGTTGACTTAACAAATTGACACTCTTGTTTATGGCATCAGTAATCACCCTAGGCTCTTGTCATGAGTTTCCAAGGCTATGGAAGCCCCCTGAGTTCACTGACTCTGATAATATTTAGACAAGGCCATGGTCAAAGTGGAAGTTCTCTCCTCCCTTCAGAGAAAGGTACCTCCTTCTTTGATGACCCGTTCTTTCCACTGGGATCTCACTCGTGGAGATCTTTCATTTTTTTTTTCCCCAGAGTGTCTTGGCTTTCCATGCCTGAAATACTCTCATGGGCTTTTCAGCTGGATCCGCATGCCTTAAGGGCTGATTCTGAGGCCTGAGTGCTGTTTAGGACATCTGCCATTCTATGGGTCTGCTGTGTATCTCACTTCCCATGTTGGATCATTCTCTCCCTTTTTGATTCTATCAGCTAGTATTTGCAGACACTATTCTTGTTTATGTGATCCCTTTGGTTCTTAGTCCTATCATTATGATCAATTGTGCACAGAAATTGATCACTGGGACTAGTGAGATGGCATTGGTACATGCCACCTTGATGGGATTGAATTGGAATCCCCTGGTATGTTTCTAACTCTACCGTTTGAGGTAAGTCAGCTTGAGCATGTCCCGAATTGCACATCTCTTCTAATGAAGAACTGGATTAAGGATTCCTCTGGGTTGCCTTTAGAAATCTCTCTTTTTTTAAAATAATAGGTAAAATCCAACAATTTTATGTAGTACAAGCAAGTGGTATTTATCCCACGTAAGCAAGGCTGTCAGCATTTTAAAAAATCAATAAATTGGACATACTACACAAACTGCAAAAATGTTAAATGGTTACATCAACTTTTGTAAAAGATATTTGGCATAAAAAAACTGAGCAAACAAGAAACAGAAGAGAAATTCCTCATCTAGATAAAGAATATCTACCAAAACCAACTTTAATAGTGAAATTGGACAGTTTTCCCTTAAGTTGGGGAAAGGGGGAAGTGTCTTTTTCTCACCACTACTTTTCAATATTATGGTGGAATTACTAGACAGTGCAGTAACACAAAGAAAGGATACAAAATGCATACATATTGGGAAGGAAGACATAAAACTGCTAGCAAATGTCATTATTGCATGTATAGAAAATTCAAAAGTACATCATAAGTACCCCTGGTACAATGTTAGTGTAGCAAAGTGGCGAATTACATGTACAATTTAATTGTTGTTCCATGTATGGGTAAGAGCTAGGATTTGAAATTTAAAAACAAAATTAAGCATCATTTAAAATTGCATCAGGTTAAAAAGCAAATCCCAATCGGTGTCTTTTAACTGGACAGTTCAGGCCATTAACGTTCAATGTGACTAATGAAAAGTGGTAACTTTGCCCTGCCATTTGCCAAAGATAAGTTCTAATATATGCTTTGAATTCCCTGTGATCTTTTGCTGTGAGCTTTCCTTCCTTTATCTTCTTTCATACTGATGACCGTGTTTCTGTGTTTCTGTGTGTAACACATCTTTAAGCATCTGTTGCAGGGCTGGACGAGTGGCGACAAATTCTTTCAATTTCTGTTTGTTATGAAACGTCTTTATTTTATACAGTCATAGTTGGATCCTTGGGAAACCCTCTGCCCTGCAATGAACTTAAAATCAGAAATCCTAAATGATGGGAAGTGGATTTTAATCATACCGACATTCAAGTGGATTCTTTCTGCTGAAGAATGAAAAATAAACAGAATCCTACCATAACAATTCTTGATTTAATGTATTTCCTTGGCTGTGTGTAAATATATAGCCTAACTTACTTTAAGTGACACTGTGAAATGGGTCAAACAAGTAAAAGAGCTTTGTGGTAAAGACAAATCCAAGCTATCTGTACAAATCCAAATATTTGATTCTCAGCACAAACACCACCACTCAGGAACACTGCTAACTGTTGTAAAATGGTGCCATCTTATCTATGGTGTCATCTAGGCTCTGGCCTCATCACCACCATGGACAGCAGGCTTCAGTCCTAAGTCCCATGGCCCAACCACTGGTGTCAGTTCCACTCCCACCCTAATGGAATTCATTACTCCTACTTCCTTGCCCAACCTCCAGCAATGATATAATTGGACCTGCTTCCAGTACATGTTCCCCATCTTTTTCTTCACCCCTTCTGTATGACCTGATTCCCCCATCAGTAAAATTTTTCCTTACTCTGGTGTTTGGTGTGTTTTGTGGTGGCCTTACACTAACTAATTTTTTTGTCCATATAAAATGTAAAAACAAAGTATGCTTTTTTCATAGCACTATCAATTTCAGAATCCAGATCAGACATAGTGGTGCTTATCTTCATCAGCATAACCATGCCTTGTCATTCCTGCCCAAGAGGAAAAATATTTTTTATGAAATCTGTTCTCTTTATATTTTTATTTATTTATTTATTTTGCTGTTCCTTTTTTTTAACTTTTATTTAGTAAATATAAATTTCCAAAGTACAGTTTATGGATTACAATGGCTTCCCCTCTCCATAACTTCCCTCCCACTCGCACCCCTCCCATCTCCCACTCACTCTCCAATTCCATTCACATCAAGATTCATCTTCAATCATCTTTATATACAGAAGATCAATTTAGTATATATTAAGTAAAGAGTTCATCAGTTTGCACCCACACAGAAACACAAAGTGTAAAATACTGTTTCATTACTAGTTATAGCATTACTTCACATTGGACAACATATTAAGGACAGATCCCACATGAGGATTGAGTACACAGTGACTCCTGTTGTTGACTTAACAATTTGGCACTCTTGTTTATGGCATCAGTAATCTCCCTAGGCTCTAGTCATGAGTTGCCAAGGCTATGGAAGCCTTTTGAGTTCGCCGACTTCAATCTTATTCCGACAGGGTCATAGTCAAAGTGGAAGTTCTCTCCTCCCTTCAGAGAAAGGTACCTCCTTCTTTTTTTTTTTTTTATTTATTTATTTTTTTGACAGGCAGAGTGGACAGTGAGAGAGAGAGACAGAGAGAAAGGTCTTCCTTTTGCCGTTGGTTCACCCTCCAATGGCCGCCGCGGTCGGTGCGCTGCGGCCGGCGCACCGCGCTGATCCGATGGCAGGAGCCAGGTGCTTTTCCTGGTCTCCCATGGGGTGCAGGGCCCAAGCACCTGGGCCATCCTCCACTGCACTCCCTGGCCACAGCAGAGGGCTGGCCTGGAAGAGGGGCAACCGGGACAGAATCCGGCGCCCCGACCGGGACTAGAACCCGGTGTGCCGGCGCCGCTAGGCGGAGGATTAGCCTAGTGAGCCGCGGCGCCGGCAGGTACCTCCTTCTTTGATGGCCTGTTCTTTCCACTGGGATCTCACTCGTGGAGATCTTTCATTTAGGTTTTTTTTTTTTTGTTTTTTTGTTTTTTTTTTTTTTTTTTTTTTGCGAGAGTGTCTTGGCTTTCCATGCCTAAAATACTCTCATGGGCTCTTCAGCCAGATCCAACTGCCTTAAAGGCTGATTCTGAGGCCAGAGTGCTATTTAGGACATCTGCCATTCTATGAGTCTGCTGTGTATCCCGCTTTCCATGTTGGATCGTTCTCTCCCATTTTGATTCTATCAGTTAGTATTAGCAGACACTAGTCTGCTAGGTCATACAGAAGGGGTGAAGAAAAAGATGGGGAACATGTACTGGAAGCAGGTCCAATTATATCATTGCTGGAGGTTGGGCAAGGAAGTAGGAGTAATGAATTCCATTAGGGTGGGAGTGGAACTGACACCAGTGGTTGGGCCATGGGGCTTAGGACTGAAGCCTGCTGTCCATGGTGGTGATGAGGCCAGAGCCTAGATGACACCATAGATAAGATGGCACCATTTTACAACAGTTAGCAGTGTTCCTGAGTGGTGGTGTTTGTGCTGAGAATCAAATATTTGGATTTGTACAGATAGCTTGGATTTGTCTTTACCACAAAGCTCTTTTACTTGTTTGACCCATTTCACAGTGTCACTTAAAGTAAGTTAGGCTATATATTTACACACAGCCAAGGAAATACATTAAATCAAGAATTGTTATGGTAGGATTCTGTTTATTTTTCATTCTTCAGCAGAAAGAATCCACTTGAATGTCGGTATGATTAAAATCCACTTCCCATCATTTAGGATTTCTGATTTTAAGTTCATTGCAGGGCAGAGGGTTTCCCAAGGATCCAACTATGACTGTATAAAACTTGTATTTTAAAAAATAGCGAATTTGGAAGATTACTTCAGCTAATGGTCTAATGTTTGAACAAGTTAGCTTTAGATTTTTTTTTTAACTTTTATTTAATGAATATAAATTTCCAAAGTACAGCTTATGGATTACAATGGCTTCCCCCTCATAATGTCCATCCCACCCCCAACCCTCCCCTTTCCCATTCCCTCTCCCCTTCCATTCACATCAAGATTCATTTTCGATTCTCTTTATATACAGAAGATCAGTTTAGCATACATTAAGTAAAGATTTCAATAGTTTGCTTCCACACAGAAACATAAAGTGAAAAATACTGTTTGAGTACTAGTTATAGCATTAAATCTCAATGTACAGCACACTAAGGACAAAGATCCTACATGAGGAGTAAGTGCACAGTGACTCCTGTTGTTGACTTAACAAATTGACACTCTGGTTTATGGCATCAGTAATCACCCTAGGCTCTTGTCATGAGCTACCAAGGCTATGGAAGCCCCCTGAGTTCACTGACTCTGATCATATTTAGACAAGGCCATGGTCAAAGTGGAAGTTCTCTCCTCCCTTCAGAGAAAGGTACCTCCTTCTTTGATGACCCATTCTTTCCAATGGGATCTCACTCGTGGAGATCTTTCATTTAGTTGGTTCCCCCCCCCCCCCCCCCCGCAGAGTGTCTTGGCTTTCCATGCCTGAAATACTCTCATGGGCATTTCAGCCAGATCTGCATGCCTTAAGGGCTGATTATGAGGCCAGAGTGCTATTTAGCACATTTGCCATTCTATGGGTCTGCTGTGTATCTCACTTCCCATGTTGGATCATTCTCTCCCTTTTTGATTCTATCAGCTAGTATTTGCGGACACTAGTCTTGTTTATGTGATCCCTTTGGTTCTTAGTCCTATCATTACGATCAATTGTGAACAGAAATTGATCACTGGGACTAGTGAGATGGCATTGGTACATGCCACCTCGATGGGATTGAATTCGAATCCCCTGGTATGTTTCTAACTCTACTGTTTGAGGTAAGTCAGCTTGAGCATGTCCCGAATTGCACATCTCTTCCCTCTCTTATTCCCACTCTTATATTTAACAGCGATCACTTTTCAGTTAAGTTTCAGCACTTAAGAAGAATTGTGTATTGATTACAGTATTCAACCAAAAGTATTAAGTAGAACAAACAAACAAAAAATACTAAAAGGGATAACATATTAAGCTGTTCATCAACAGTCAGGGTGAGTGCTGATCAAGTCACCGTTTCTCATAGTGTCCTGACGTTTGATGTACAATGTAATACTTTATCCATTTTAGTATTTTTTTTTTGTTCTAGTACCATTGGTTGAACTCTGTAATTAACACACTATTATTCTTAGGTGTTTAAATTTTAACTGAAAAGTGATCCCTGTTAAAGCTTTAGATTTTAAGATATGACTCTGTGAAACCACAAATTGATATATCCTTTATAAACTACTACAGTCCCCGGAACCTTGCTTTAGGTCTTATAAGATATTTTATGGGGATGAAGTTGAAGTTGGAAGTCTATATTCTTAACCAATTCTTTCTCAACTTTCCATGCTTGCCAAAAATAAGCTGAATGTACCTTTTTCTAGATGAACAAACCAGTGTGGTTTCCCCTTAAGCCATGAAAAATACAGGAAGCTTTATTAGATATTCTTTAAAGGAAAACCTTGCTGGTGTTACAATAAATATACATAAAATAAAAATATTACGTACTTCATTCATAAATAAAATATAAATTTTTCACTTAGTAAATGTCCAAAATTGTGCAATTATTTGAGTCACGCTTTTATTTACATAAATTATAAGGTTATTTCACTAAATTTCTGTCTTTTTACCAAAAATTTTCATATTTTGATGGAGACTACTACACTTCCTTTTTTAAATTAATAACATTTTTTACAGCTATTGTGAAAATTTTATTTCTCTTTGTAACCAAATATAAGCAAGCTGCTGGCTTTAAGAATATAGTCTAAAAAGTAATTTATCTAAACCAAGGTTAATAAGAACATAACCAGTGAGAAAATTGCTTACCTTTTAAAGGATATATTTTATAACTAAATAATTTTCTTAGATATATGATCACAGAAATAATTTGTATTAGAAGTGAAAAGGATGAGAAAGGAAAAAATCTATTTAGGACACAGAATTAAATTTTATTTGTGTATTTTGATGGTTCAAGAAAGAAAAATTGTGTCAATATAAAGCATTTATAAGTCATTTAAATGTCTATATATGAAAATGCACATATATGAAATTTATCAGCAAACTATAATATGATTTACTTAAATGGATCTAATTCTAAAAATCCCACTGCTTCTGAATTCCTGATTCTTGCATAAGGCACATTGACTCAGTCTGCAAGAGGATAATGTGCATTGGCCAATTTCTGCCCGTCACTTCTCATTCTATGAAGCATTAAGTCTTATTGATTGTCCTCTAAGCATTGCTTAAATAACTTTCCTTGTTTTCTTGGTTGTTAATACTCTAGGTTAGACTCTTATCAACATCTTTTCCTTCTATTATAATGGCTTTTTAAATTCATCTCCCTGCCTCTGTCTTGCTCCCTTTAATCCATCATCTTAGGGAGGGTGACGACCATGCCCCTTTCTTGTTTATAACTTTCAGTGATTTCTCAATTAAGTCCACATTTTTTATATAGTTTTTCATTTTTAAAAAATGCGATGATCAGTATCTCTCCTACTCAATTTTTTTTTTTTTCAGGACACATAGATTTTCATGGCTTTAATTTATTCTGTATGTTTTAAAATGATTTTCATTAATATGTGGTGATATTAAATTTATATAATATTGGGGCCGGAACCACAGCTCAATAGGCTAATCCTCGGCCTTGTGGCGCCAGCACACCAGGTTCTAGTCCCTGTCGGGGCGCCGGATTCTGTCCCGGTTCCCCCTTTTCCAGGCCAGCTCTCTACTGTGGCCCGGGAGTACAGCGGAAGATGGGAGACCAGGAGAAGCACCTGGCTCCTTTCATTGGATCAGCGTGGTGCGCCAGCCGCAGCGCGGTGGCCGCGTCGGCCATTGGAGGGTGAACCAACGGCAAAGGAAGACCTTTCTCTCTGTCTCTCTGTCTCTCTCACTGTCCACTCTGCCTGTCAAAAAATATAAAAAAAAATTATATAATACTGAAAATATCCAGGTGAAAATTAATTGAAAATAAGCTGGCAAACTTAAATTTGAATTCATACACATTGAAATGCAGGAAATTTTATAATCTATTTTTCCTTTACATTTTTCTTCTGATGTGATTGCTTTTTTTTTTTTTTTTTTTTTTTTTACAGAAAGAGTGGACAATGAGAGAGAGAGACAGAGAGAAAGGTCTTCCTTTGCCGTTGATTCACCCTCCAATGGCCGCCACGGCCAGTGCGCTGTGACCAGTGCACCACGCTGGTCCGATGGCAGGAGCCAAGTGCTTCTCCTGGTCTCCCATGGGGTCAGGGCCCAAGCACTTGGGCCATCCTCCACTGCACTCCCTGGCCACAGCAGAGAGCTGGCCTGGAAGAGGGGCAACCAGGACAGAATCCGGTGCCCCGACCGGGACTAGAACCTGGTGTGCCAGTGCCACAAGGCCAAGGATTAGCCTAGTGAGCCACGGTGCCGGCTCTGTGATTGCTTTTAAACATACCATACTAGAAATAAAATGTTTAAGAAGATTAAAATCCTCTCAGACATACATATTCACTTTTAGAATAACTAGCGTGTGAGTTGTAAATGGAAAGTAGCATTTCCACATGGTATGCTTTTTATTCTACCAAGAAATGATGGATAGAATTAAACTAATGTTTGTTGATAGAAATTGAACTTGATACAAACTAAGTAAAATAAATGGAATTGAAGTGCTGAAGGTGTTGACTGGGGGCAGTAATGTCTTAGTCAATTTATGCTGCTAAAACAAAATAGTCGAGACCAGGTAATTTACAATGAACAGAAATTGAATTTAAAGAGTTCTGGAGACTCTGATGTCCAAAATCAAGAATGCATATATTAGCCAGCTTTTTCTCACCATACAGATACATCTGAGACAACCTGATTTATAAGTGAGCGACTGGGCCAAGCACGTGCTTTAAAACAACCCTTTTCTGGGAGCTACCCTACAAGAGTATGCCTCGGATGACCTAAGACCTCCCCCTCCTAACTCCTAAACAACATAACTAGCTTGTACCTTCTTAGTTACATGAACTTGTGACTTTGTGGTTTAAATGTCTGTCTGAGTTCAGGGGCCACATCATATTTCAAATACAGTAGTGAGCCAGTTGGGAATGTCAGAACTCTGCTGCTGAAATAGTACCTTGTTGAAGCTCCCAGAGGAAAGAACTACTGAGTGCCTACCTGGAAGGAGACTGAAAGGCAAGAGAGAGTTGGACACAGTGTGAAGCCTCTTTCATAAAGGGCTTCATTCCACTCACAATGGAGGAGACCTCATGGACCAACCATTCTTAAAGTCTCCACCTCTTAATTCCTTGCACTAGTTATTAACTTGCAACACCTGAATTATGGAAGATGCACATTCATGCTATAGCATGAATATAGCTAGAGGCAACTTTCAAATCTGATCTGATAAACCTATTTTTGGCCAGAAGTAAACTAGCTCTATATAGCAAGTTGTTCAATTTTCAATAATGTCTAGTAACAGAAAATTTTGTGTTAACAATGTCTCTGTTTTCTCAAGATGACATATAAAAGACTGTATTACATCCCAGAAAAAGAAAAGTTTCCTTTTCCTTGTTAATTTATTGCTGAACACATTCAATAATGATCGTTTTGCTCATACAAACACACAAAAATACAATTAAACAATTCACCTAGAAATATTGATGTTGTGTTAATGTGCCTTTTGGAATTTGAAACAAAGGTAATTATTTTATTTGATGTGTTCCTACCATGCTCTTAATTTGCATCTCCGCTTGTTCCTGTTGTACACAGAGTTGAATTCAATCCATTACCCTTTTTGCAGTACAGAACTGGAGACTTGTGGTACTCCAAGTTAAGTCTTTGTTTGTTATGTTGAAACCCCGTATTGGACTTAAGTCATGGCTGCTCCACATCTGATCTAGCTTCCTTTTAATGCAGGAGCCCAAGTATTTGGGCCACTGTCTACTGCCTCCCAGTTGTATTAGCAAGAATCTGGATCAGAGGTAGAGCTGGGAGTCAATCATAGGCACTTTATTATAAAGAATGAAACCATCCAAGTAGTAGCTTGGGTATTATTGTGGTTTCCAGCATCCACTGCTGGTCCTGCGACATAACATGTGACTACGATGGAGAACCACTGTGATCTTAACCTCCACTGAAATAATAAATTGAAGAAAGTCCTGCCTTCTAACAAGTGTTAGAATAATTTTCTTTTGCATCATTAAGTATCATTAAGACCAGAATTGTTCAGTGCCATGCCTACATCCTAATGTCTATTTCTATCCACCAGGTATACTGTCCCTCTGTGTGTTCCTTGTAGCCTTCTTCCTTTTAATTCTCTTTTTCTAATCTGTAATGTTTAAGAAATCAGATAAGCACAGTTGTTAGAACGGCATGCAAATTAAGGAAATAAACACTAAGTGAAGTTCTAATGTTTAGCCTTTGTAACAGCTATTTCTGTAAACCAGAAGTCATTTTCTCTGTTACTTTTAATCCTAGACTATGTTTACAAGACTGGCGTGGTGGAAAGAACCAACTATGAATGAAGAAAATGTTCTTGTACTAAAAGCAGTGTAGAAAGCAGGAGATAATAATAGTTTTGATTTTTATTGAAGAGAAAACTATAGATGGTCACTAAAGCTAAATATCTGTGGGTCTGCCTGCAAATGATCATTATCTATAAATGAATACCATGCATTACTACCAAATCTCACTTTCAGTTGATGTATTTGTCAATAAATAAGTGGAATAATTTACGTTTATACTTGACTGCCTGTGACTCTATTTTGCTCTATTTGGGAATTTCTTTTCTTCATTGCAAAAAAAGTCTTAGTGAAAACTCATGGCCAGAAAAATGGCTGAAAATAACATGAATAAGGCAGAAAAGCCTACCTTGAGCATTGGTATTTTGTTTAATTCAACTGTAGGATTAATTGTTTAAGTTTGCCCAGTTATTTTTATTTTAAAGGCAGGGAGAGGGGTAGGGAGAGGGAAAAATAAGAGGGAGAGGAAGAGTTAGAGAATGAGGGTTCTTCATTCTGCTGGATTACTTTCCAAATGCCCAAAATAACCTGGGCTAGATCAGGATGAAGCCAGGAGCCGTAAACTCCATCTTGGTCTCTCATGTGGTGGAAGGGCCTCAAGTACTTGAACCATCTTCTGCTGCCTCCCAGTGTGAGCATTAGCAGAAGGCTTGATCCAAAGTAGAGGAGCCAGGTCGCAACCCCAGAAACACCCCATGGGATGCGGGCATCCCAAGAGTCAGCTTAATCTGCTGTGCCACAACTTCTGTTCCAATGATAGCCTTACCTGTGCTACTGTGGAAGGAAAATCCAGTGGATTCCGTATTTTCACCAAGTGCTAATCACAGATAATCTGTGAATCTCATAGTTGGAGTAGATATGCTGACATAAAAAAAGATCTTATTAGAAGGCTCATATTTCCTTTTTCTGCAGAAATACTAAGGGAATATGCATCCCAAATCTAATGTATTTTGAGCTTTCATTCATTAATTCATTTACTTAGACACACATTTATAAATGTCCAGCGCATTTGAGGCACTATGCAGGAATGAATGAGATGTGGACTTCACTTCTAACACCTTAATCTATTGAGAATGAGATCCAAATGGCCAGCAGCAGAACCTGCTTAACAGGTTTCTCAGTCATAGAAAATAAAGTGTGGAAAAACATATTTTCCTAAGAAAAAGTCTTATTTTATTAAGATGTAAATGCTCTTTCATTGTGTATTTCCAATTTGAAAAAAAATAAGAGAAAGAAGATACAAAACACGGCTTCATTATGCTTACTTAGATCAATATTCTTTGTCAAGGGTTGAGTTTAATAATGCAAAAACAGTTCTACTCTCCTACTTCAATAATTCACCTATGCTCAAACCTTCAGTATAGTTCCTGGAATGAATTTATTCCTATTTGCAAATTTCTGCCAAGTTACTTGAGATTTTTTTAAAGATTTATTTATTTATTTGAAAGGCAGAATTACAGAGAGGCAGAGGTTGAGAGAGAGAGAGAAAGAGAGAGAGAGAGATAGAGAGGTCTTCCATCTGCTGGTTTACTCCCCAGATGGCTGCAATGGCTGGAGCTGGGCCAATCTGAAGCCAGGAACCAGGAGTTTCTTCCTGGTCTCCCATGTGAGTGCAGGGTCCCAAGGACTTGGGCCATAGTCTACTGCTTTCCCAGGACATAGAAGAGAATTGGATTGGAAGTGGTGCTGCCGGGACTTGAACCGGTGCCTATATGGGATACCGGCACTACAGGGGTTGGCTTTACCCACTAGGCCTCAGCACCAGCCCCAAGTTACTTTAGATTTAAGAACTTCCAAAGCAAAGGAAGATTTTCATAACATACTTATGTTGTTGGACTCTTTCTTATGGCTATTTGTGGTCCTTTTTCTTCCTAAGGTCTGATTGTTGCATCCAAAGGTTTTAAACTATTGATCACTCCTGCATTTTCTATTTAGTGAAATTATTCATCTGTTTGCTTCCAAGTGTAGATTTTGCTTAAATCTCTACTTTGAAGTGGGTTCTGGGAACCCTTTCCTGCATGTTATACAACACTGGTTCTTCTACATAGTGATCTACAAAGCTGTGAAAATTCACTTCCTTATTTTATGGATTTATTTATCTTTGGATGACAAATTTCCAATCTAGTAAATGCAGACTTCTTGCAAAAAATGGCAATATTTAATGTCATAAGATTTAAAGCTGTTAAATTGTTTTCTTTCATATGTAATTTTTCTTTGCTATCTTATTTTGTACCATAACAGAAAAGAAAAAAAATAGTCTTTTTTTGACTACTGAAGTAAAGTTTAATTAAAACAAGTACACCTGATAGACAAGGAAGGCATCTCAGAGAAGTATTGAGAGCCGCATCTGCATTCAGAGTGAAGTTTTTATGGTGATGGGTATGGGTCCACCATTGTTTCTTCCTTCATCTTCCCTGCTGGTGGAGGGCTTCCTAAATTTCCTTCCAGAAGTTCATGATTAAACTAAATAGCTCCCTTGATGTAGGATGGGGAAGATTCCCCATAATAGTCTTTATGATTTGAGTCTCATTCCTATACAGCAATAAATAAGCAAAACACATACATTATTATGGAGTCTTCAGAAAAAGCCTGAAGCATTTTGTGTCACATGTGTGTTTAAGGGTCGCACTGGGCAGTGCACACAAGAAAAGCCATGCTTACACAAACAACACACCTGATTTTCTGCCAAAGACTTAACTTTTTTTAAACTTTAATTTCAAAGGCAATCAGTTATTTTAAGCAACTAAAGCAGTTCATAAATATTTGGAGGATATTTCTAACAATGTACCAAGGAATATTCCAGATATTCAGTTACTCAATCTGGCACCTCACATAACCAATAGCCATAGTACACAGTCTCCAAGTGATTATAATAAAAATTAATTTTTCTCTCTTCGGTTTCTTTTTTTAAAAGATTTATTTTATTTGAAAGGCAGAGTCACAGAAAGAGGTAGAAACAGAGAGGGGTCTTCCATCCGATAATTCACTCCCTAGATGGCCGCAATGGCCGGAACTGAGAAAATCTGAAGCCAGGAGCCAGGAGCTTCCTCTGAGTCTTCCATGTGGTTGCAGGGGCCCAAGGACCTGGGCCACCCTCTACTGCTTTCCCAGCCACAGCAGAGAGCCAGATCAGAAGAGAGCAGCCAGGACTAGAACCAGTGCCCACATGGGATGCCGGTGCCTCAGGCCAGGGCTTTAACCCGCTGCGTCACAGCCCCAGCCCCTCTCTTTGGTTTCTACATCTTAGCAACAGAGACTGCTGGAGTATTAGAATTGAAAACAGTTTTAATTTATAATCCAAGTCTGTCATGTTGCCAGTATAAAAACTGACACCTAGAGAGAATACATGGAGAAAGAGCAAGATGAGAACAGAATTCTTACATTCTCCAAATCTGTATTTTCTTCTTATAAAAAATGTTATAGACTCAGTAATGACAGACAGATGGAAATCACATCCTATCCTTACTCCAATTATTCATACAATTAAATTATTTATATTTATAGAGAAAAGAGTGAAATTAGTTTCTAGCCCTTGCAAAGAATCACTCAAGATATCAAAAATTCTTGGCTTAAGGAAATTTACCAATTAGAGATCTACAGGAGTAATGGCTACTCAAGTAATTTAAAAATGAGAGAAAACATCTGGCAAGCAAAAAATACTATAAAAGTATTGAATGATGTAGAGGAAATAAATTTAGGAACCAAGATAAGAAAAGGTAAGTAATTAGGGATGAGTTATACTGAAGTTCTGCTATTAGTGGCAACAAAAGAATAAGCTAATGTGTGTGTACACAAATATGGACACCCATCATTCTCTTAAGGAAAACACTAGATAGAATTCTGGCATTCACTCATAGTTCAATACCCTGAGAGCCATGAGGAAGACTTAAAATGCAGGGGTGGTCCTAGGAATTGTACAGGAGATCAAGTATAGTCTTCATGAAACCTCTAGACATGGTGAATTCCAAGACTAATAATTATAATTTTCAAAAATTTATTTAATACATTTGAAAAGCAGAGATAGTGTTATAGAGGCAGAGAGAGAGCTAGAGAGCTAGAGAGAGAGAGAGAGACAGAGAGAGAGAGAGAGAGAGAGAGAGAGAATCTTCCATCTGCTTGTTCATTCCTCAAAGACCTGTCATCAGGACCTGGAACACAATCTATGTCTCCCATGTGATTGGCATAGACTCAAGGATGTGAGCTATTATCTGTTGCCTCCCAGCATGCACAGAGCCGGGACTCAAGTCCAGGTACTCTGATATGTAATTTAAATGTCTCAAGTGGTGTCTTAACCACTGTGACTAACTCACCCCATCCCAATCACCAAAACTGATAGTTTAAATAATCATTGTACAATGTTAACTCATTTATAATAATTATTTATTTTAAGCAAGAGCCTGTGATATTTTAAAAGAGCCCCCCCCTTAATTGTTTAGTCATTGTTATTTGCAAAAGATATATCAAGGGACTTCAAAAAGTACATGAAAATTGCATATAATGAAAAACATGGATTTCAACATATTTTCGCACCAAAATAAGCTCATCTTTTATTCATTTTCCACACACTTTTGAAGGCCCATGTATTTTCACACCAATCCCTGAAACAATGGTAACTTGTGAATGAGCTCTTCAATTGTTTGTTCTCAGTGTCTTGAATTTGATACATTGAGCCAAGATATTTGTCCACATCAATCAGGCAGTTCATCAGTTGCTGGTGCTTTTCATTGGTGAAATCATTCTTTTTCCTATGACTCGCATTGTGAGATGCACAACAGACTTTTCCTGTGGGACTCCTTTCTGGCAACAGTCAGTAACTGCTAGACCAATTAAACCTTGCATGGCAGCAAGTGCTTTTTGCTTAGCTTAGTCTTGTTTGCTTTGCTTTTTCTCTTATTTAATATTTTATGAGAAATAATACTTTCAGAGGAGGTGGCTATAATTTTTATGACATAAACTTTCCTTTTTACATATCTAACCCTCCAAGGACCATCCCAGGCCATTAGGTTATGCCATTTAATGGGATACTGGATGCAGAAGTAACTCATGCACACAAATAATAGCACATTTTTAAAGGTTTGTTTATTCATTTGAAAGGCATAGAGAGAAAGAGAGAGTTTCCACTCACAGATTCACTTCCCAGATGCTCACAAAAGCCCAGTCTAGGCCAAGCCCAAGCCAAGGGCCAGGAACTTCATTCAGATGACACATGTGGATGGTAGGGTCCCATGCACTTGAATCATCATGTACTGCCTCCCGAGATGCATTAACAGGAAGTTAAGTTAGAAGCTTGGAGTAGTCAGAACTCAATAAAAAGGCACTCCAGGATGGGATGCAGATGTTCCAAGTTGCAGCTTAACCTACTGCACTACAACACCTGCTACACATAATTTCATATATACAATAAATATTTATTCAGCACTTTATATCCAAGATAATACAATTTTCATAATTTTAGTATAAAATGTTAGAGGACCCTAATATATACTATACGGATATATTTTCCATCACCATCTATCAAAATGAATGCCTCATTTATTTGACTTTGCTTGAAATTTTAATTCTGCAGCCAAAATTACTAACAATCAGCAGTTTAAGGCTATTTTCTCCTTGTGTACCTGTGGTCCAGGCATTCAGAAAACCAACACCATTGTTTTTCAGTCATTAACAACATATTATCTGGGGTACTTCATTCATTCTTTCACTCAAACCTAAGCATGGAGCACCTGTTTAAGTATTGCATAACCTAGACACAGCAACTACCTATGCAATCAACAAGATAGTATTTTACAAAGCTATCAACAACATAGGCAACATATTTACCATTATGGAATTCTCAGTCAGCTCTCCTAAGATTTTCCTTTGACTATTTCTATTTCTCTGTATATGGGAATGTTATTAATTCAATCTAAGAAGTTGGCTTTCTAAATTTGAGAGAGAGAGAGGAACTGTGAGAGAGACTGTTAGAGATAAAATGTTCCCATTTGCTCATTCACTCCCCAACTGCCCATTACAGCTGAGGCTTGACCAGATCAAAGCCTGGGAACAAGAAGGTAATCCTGGTCTCCTATGTGATTAGCAAAGGCACAATAACCTGACCCATCACCCCTGCCTCCTGGAATCCTTACTACTAGGATTCTGGAATCAGATAACAGAGGCAGGTATGAACACAGGCACTCAAATATGAGATATGGAAATATTAACTACTAGACCAGATGTCTACCTAAAAAATACTTATAATCATCAGTGTTAATAGTGTTATGCACCTAGTAAGTGAAAGATAATCATATTTTGTTTGATAGTATGGATAGTACTTTAAAACCTAGATACTTGCAATTTTCAATTTACTATTCACTTAAACAATCCATTTATTTTGAATTTTCTCATTTACACTATGGGGATTAACTGAAATCAAGATGCTAAGGTTCAAAAAATCATGCTTCATATTTTGAAACTGAAGAAAGTGAAACGAATTCAATTGAGGAAAGAATTGAGGAAAATTAAGTGATTAACTCATTTGAAAGGCACACTGTCTTTTTTAAGTTGAGTGAAATGATTTTATTTTAATCTCTGTCTCTCTGTAGTTATAATGCCTTCTTTGAAACTAAACACAGAGTTGTGGGTCCTGGCACTGTGACAAAGCAGGTAAAAGCCGCTGTCTGCAGTGCTGACATCACATATGGGTGCTGGTTTGAGACCCAGCTGCTCCCCTTCTGATCCAGCTCTCTACTATGTCCTGGGAAAGCAGTAGAAGATGGCCCAAGTCCTTAGGCACCTACTCCTGCGTGAGAGACTCAGTAGAAGCTCCTGGCTTCTGGCCTAGCTCTCACCCTTGTGATCATTTGGAGAGTAAGCCAGAGAATGGAAGCCCTCTCTCTCTCTCTCTCTCTCGCTCTCGCTCTCTTTGTCTGTCTCTTTCTGCCTCTGCCTCGTTGTAACTCTGTCTTCCAAATAAACGAATTAATCTTTAAAATACACACACACACACACAATTGCACATAAATATTATTCCATGTCAAAATTTTAAGGAAAATGGAATTAAAAGGTACCTTATTTTGAAGCAAAAATTTTTTGAAATCCATTTTGAATAATATGCATTTTCCATTGCCTTTTTAAAGTACCCCTGCAAATACACATGCCATTCCTAAGTTATTTTACGCATACAGAAAATAACACCCAGCCACACAATAATAGAAATGATCTACTTTAGATAGATATTGATTTTTACTTATTAAGGAACCATAATTGAGAAATAAATTGTGGTTTTTTCCCTCAAATTTCACATTCATTTTATTGACTATTTCCCACTTAAGTAACTGTAACTCCTTTTACAGTTATGAAAAGTTTCTTTTGGTTTTGTAAATTAGTGGACTGGTAAATTTTGATTTGTATATTGGCACAGAGAAACAACTTTAAAGGGAAAGAAATCCTAGCCTTGGAAGTCCCCCAGGAATCCCCATTATTCTGAGGCAGCAGCTCAATGTTATGATGTGTTTATAGGCAGTGCCTAGCTGGTTCCCTTTTCATTCTGTGCAAAATGAAGTGCTGGAAATGCCTCAGTTGTAGCAACCTTTTTCAGCGCTCTCTGTCACTGCATATCTGTGCTCTCCACATAGATGATATTCCTGCTGCCATAACTGCATTTTAACAGCTCTTCTCTGCCCAAATTCCTCCCTCTCTGTCACTTTGGAATCTCTTTGCATGCACTGAAAAGTGATTAATCATGATGATGTCAACTCAACAAAGTTTTTTCAGCCAAGTCCCTATGAAATCAGTAAAAGAAAATAACTGATTTTAATCAATAAGATATTTTCTTCCCCAAAATAAAGACCAATAAAATAGAAAACATGAACATATTATTGGAAATAAATAGCTCTCAACCACCAGTTTAGAAAGTATGAGGTTGCCTAATGTTGACTGCACATTGTAAATTCATTCTTTGGTTCTGTTAAGTTAGCCATAGATCCTGAAGAATGTCTACTGGGTTATGGTCCTCACAATATGTATCTTTGATTACTTTCTTTTTATGTACCATCAGAGAGGGCATATCACCTACATTTGAGGCAGAACTTTAGAAATGCACTATGTTCTATTGCTTGGAGGCTGTCGCTCCCCCTCTTCATGGAGGAACGACACTAAACCCTGCCTAGGCTTCATATCCGAGTCACAGCACCATTATGTCGCTCCCCCTCTTCGTGGAGGAACGACACAGGACCCTGCGCTGTTCTTTTGTCTGCTCGGCCCTCCCCGGGTTTGCTGCCGGCTCTTCCCAGGTTGGCTACCGTCCCTTCCACGGAGGGAAGGGTTCCCCCTGCCACATTCCCCACTTCCGCAGGGGAGCGGCACACCGCCGGCCGGCTCTCTCGGGGGCTGCACAGGTGTTCCTTCAGATAGATGTTCCCCTTAGATGTTCCTGGTGCATGCCGTCTCTCTCCTCCTTTATAGTCCTCCTCTGCCAATCCCAACTCGGCTGCCCACACGCCGAGTACGCTGCTCTCCTCCAATCAGGAGCAAGTCCTACAGTTTATTGGCTGAACTGGAGGCAGCTGTGTAGAAGCTGTTTTCTTCTCTCCCAGCGCCATATTGTGGGAGAGCAGATGCATAGAATAAGTCTTAATTCCAGTAATAGTATAGTCCGAGTTGCTCCCCACAGAGGCAAATGTTGTAAACTAGTCTCTTTAGATATTACCTCAAATGTGTTGATTACTCACTTCATTTACCCTTCAATATAGTTCTAGTCATTATAGTGAACACTGTGCATGCTTCAGATGAATATTTTATAATATTACCATAACAACTTACTCCAGTCTTTCCCCAAATCTTAAATTCTAAAGATCAAATCATGTCACATTAATCTGATCATCCCCTGGGATCTTACACTATGTTCTCTGTGGTATGTTCCCTCAATGAATGAAAAATTGAATTATAAAAATTGTTTTACTCACTTTCCCATTGCCTGTTTTCAAATTCTTTAACTAAGAAAATGTAATTAATGAATAAAAGAAAATGGGAAAATAGAAGTGTATTTGTTCTTATACAAGTATAATAGAGATACTATATACAACACCTTTAAATATAAACAATATGTACTCCTTTTCCTTTTGGATTACAGTGGCTTTCCGCCCCCCATAGCTTCCCACCAACAACCCTCCCATCTCCCATTCACTCTCCCATCTCTTGCACATCAAGTTTCATTTTCAATTATCTTTATATACAGAAGGTCAAGTTAGTATATATTAAGTAAAGATTTCATCAGTTTGCACCCACACAGAAACACAAAGTGTAAAATACTCTTTGAGTACTAGTTATAGCATTAATTCACATAGTACAACGCATTAAGGACAGAGATCCTACATGGGGAGTAAGTGCACAGTGACTCCTATTGTTGATTTAACAATTGACACTCTTGTTTATGGCATCAGTAATCTCCCTAGGCTCTAGTCATGAGTTGCCAAGGCTATGGAAGCCTTTTGAGTTCGCCGACTTCAATCTTATTCCGACAGGGTCATAGTCAAAGTGGAAGTTCTCTCCTCCCTTCAGAGAAAGGTACCTCCTTCTTTGATGGCCCGTTCTTTCCACTGGGATCTCACTCACAGAGATCTTTCAGTTAGGTTTTTTTTTTTTTTTTTTTTTTTTTTTGTTTTTTTTTTGTTTTTTTTTTTTTTTTTTGCCAGAGTGTCTTAAATGCTCTCATGGGCTTTTTAGCTGGATCCCATTGTCTTAAGGGCTAATTCTCAGGCCCGAGTGCTGTTTAGGACATCTGCCATTCTATAAGTCTGCTGTGTATCCCACTTCCCCTGTTGGATCGTTCTCTCCTTTTTAATTCTATCAGTTAGTATTAGCAGACACTAGTCTTATTTATGTGATCCCTTTGACTCTTAATCCTATTCTTGTGATCAATTGTGAACTGAAACTCATCACTTTGACTAGTGAGATGGCATTAGTACATGCCACCTTGATGGGATTGTATTGGAATCCTTTGGCACATTTCTAACTCTACTGTTCGGGGGAAGTCCGATTGAGCATGTGCCAAACTGTACATCTTTTCCCTCTCTTATTCCAATTCTTATATTTAACAGGGATCATTTTTCAGTTACATTTAAACACCTAAGAGTCATTGTGTGTTAAATAGATTGTTCAACCAATAGTATTAAGTAGAACAACAACAACAAAAAAAAAAGGTAAAAGGGATAAAGTATTAAGTTGTTCCTCAACAGTCAGGACAAGGGCTGATCAAGTCACCATTTCTCATAGTGTCCATTTCACTTCAACAGGTTTCCTTTTGGTGCTCCATTAGTTGTCACCCATCAGGGAGAACAGATGATATTTGTCCCTTTGGGACTGGCTTATTTCTCTCAGCATGATGTGTTCCAGATTCCTCCATTTTGTTGCCAATGACTGTATTCCATTGGTTTTTGACTGCTGTATAGTATTCTTTAGAGTACATATCCCATAATTTCTTTATCCAGTCTACTGTTGATGGGCATTTAAGTTGATTCCAGGTCTTAGCTATTGTGAATTGAGCTGCAATAAGCATTGAGTTGCAGACAGCTCTTCTATTTGCCCATTTAATTTCCTTTGGGTAAATTCCAAGGATTGGGATGGCTAGGTTGTATGGTAGGCTTATAATTAGGTTTCTGAGGAATCTCCAAAATGACTCCCATAGTGGCTTTACCAGTTTGTATTCCCAGCAACAGTGGGTCAGTGTCCCTTTTTCCTTACATCCTCACCAGCATCTGTTGATGGTAGATTTCTGTATGTGAGCCATTCTTACCGGGGTGAGGTGAAACCTCATTGTGGTTTTGATTTGCATTCACTGATTGCTAGTGATCCTGAACATTTTTTCATGCGTCTATCTGTTGGCCATTTGGATTTCCTCTTTTGAAAAATGTCTATTGAGGTCCTTGGCCCATCTCTTAAGTGTGTTGTTTGTTTTGTTGTTGTGGAGTTTCTTGATCTCTTTATAGGTTCTGGTTATTAACCCTTTATCTGTTGCATAGTTTGCAAATATTTTTCGCATTCTGTCAGTTGCCTCTTCACTTTCCTGACTGTTTCTTTTGCAGTACAGAAACTTCTCAATTTGAATAATCCTAATTGTTAATTTTGACTTTGACTGCCTGTGCCTCCTGTGATCTTTTCCAAGAATTTTTTGCCTGTGCTGATATCTTGCAGTGTTTCTCCAATGTTCTCTAATAATTTGATGGAGTTGGGTTGTGGATTTAGATCTTTAATCCATGTTGAGTGGATTTTTGTGTAAGGTAGGGGTCTTGCTTCATGCTTCTGCATGTTGAAATCCAGTTTTCCCAGCACCATTTATTGAATAGACTGTCCTTACTCTAAGAATTGGTTTTAGATCCTTGATCAAATATAAGTTGGCTATAGATGTTTGATTTTGTTTTTGGTGTTTCTATTCTGTTCCATTGGTCTATCCATCTGTTTCTGTACCAGTACCATGCTTTTTTGATTACAACTGCCCTGTAGTATGTCCTGAAATCTGGTATTGTGATGCCTCTGGCTTTGTTTTTGTTGTACAAGATTGCTTTAGCTATTCGAGTTCTCCTGTGTTTCCATATGAATTTCAGCATCATTTTTTCCAGATCTGAGAAGAATGTCTTTGATATTTTGATTGGTATCACATTGAATTTATAAATTGCTTTTGGGAGAATGGACATTTTGATGATATTGATTCTTCCAATCCATGAGCAAGGAAGATTTTTCCATTTTTTTGGTATCCTCTTCTATTTCTTTCTTTAAGATTTTGTAATTCTCATTGTAGAGATCTCTAACATCCTTGGTTAAGTTTATTCCAAGGTATTTGATTGTTTTTGTGGCTATTGTGAATGGGATTGATCTTAGAAGTTCTTTCTCAGCCATGGCATTGTCTGTGTATACAAAGGCTGTTGATTTTTGTGCATTAATTTTATATCCTGCTACTTTGCCAAGCTCTTTTATGAGTCCCAGTAGTCTCTTAGTAGAGTTCTTTGGATCCCCTAAATAAAGAATCTTATCATCTGCAAAGAGGGATAGGTTGACTTCTTCCTTCCCAGTTTACATCCCTTTAATTTCTTTGTCTTGCCTAATGGCTCTGGCTAAAACTTCCAGAACTATGTTAAATAGCAGTGGTGAGAGTGGGCATCCCTGTCTGGTACCAGATCTCAGTGGAAATGTTTCCAGCTTTTCCCCATTCAATAGGATGTTGGCCATGGGTTTTTCATAAATTACTTTGATTGTACTGAGGAATGTTCCTTCTATACCCAATTTGCTTAGAGTTTTCATCATGAAAGGGTGTTGTATTTTATCAAATGCTTTCTCTGTGTCTATTGAGATAATCATATGGTTTTTCTTTTGCTGTTTGTTAATGTGGTGTATCACATTGATAGGTTTGTGAACGTTGAACCATCCCTGCATACCAGGGATAAATCCCACTTGGTCTGGGTGGATGATCTTTCTGATGTGTTGTTTCATTCTATTGGCCAGAATGTTATTGAGGATTTTTGCATCTATGTTCATTAGGGATATTGGTCTGTAATTGTCTTTCAGTGCTGCATCTTTTTCAGGCTTAGGGATTAAGGTGATGCTGACTTCATAGAAAGAATTTGGAAGGATTCCCTCTTTTTTGATGGTTCCAAATAGTTTGAGAAGAATTGGAGTTATTTCTTCTTTAAATGTCTGGTAGAATTCAGCAATGAATCCTTCTGGTCCTGGGCTTTTCTTTGTTGGAAGGGACTTTCTTACTGATTCAATTTCTGTCTCAGTTATAGGTCTGTCTAGGTTTTCTATGTCTTCATGGTTCAATTTAGGTAGGTTGTATTTGTCCAGGAATCCATCCATTTCTGATACATTTCTCTGTTTGCTGGCATACGACTCTTTGTAGTAATTTCTGATGACTCTTTTTATTTCTGTGGTGTCTATTGTTACATTCCCTTTTTCATCTCTGATTTTATTGATTTGGGTTTTTTTTTTAGTTAGTTGGGCCAATGGGGTGTCAATTTTATTTATGTTTTCAAAAAAACAGCTCTTCATTTGGCTGATCTTCTGTAATATATTTTTTGGATTCTATTCTCTTAATTTCTTCTCTGATTTTAGTTATTTCTCTTCTACTAGTTTTGGGTCTGGTTTGCTGCAGTTTTTCTAGATCATTGAGATACATTTAAAGCTTATTTATTTGGTGCCTTTCCAATTTCTTGATTAAGGCACCTATTGATATAGCCTTTCCTCTTAAAACTGCTTTTGCTGTATCCCATAAGTTTTGATAAGTACATGCTAATTTTCAAATGTCATTTCACAAATTATTTCCAAACCTAAAGTTAACGTCATAAACCTTGAATATGTTACACACATTCAGAGTAGAGTAGACAACCAAAATATTTGGGGTTATGTAGAAATAACTTTTTAAAAGTGAGGTTATACCTCAATCATTTTAGCAACATAATCTTAACATCTTAATTTTGTCATGAACAGTTAACTGAAAATATTTTCAGTTTGTTGGTTACAATTGATTAAGGCTTTGAAATTCATTTAGTGATTTATTTTTTTAAATATTTATTTATTTTGCTTGAAAGTCACAGTTATACAGAGAGAGGAGATACAGAGAGAGAAAGAGAGAGAGAGTGAGAGTTTTGTGTGTGTGTGAGAGAGAGAGATCTTCTATCCACTGGTTCACTCCCCAGTTGGCTGCAATGGCTGGAGCTGTGCCAATCTGAAGCCAGGAGCCACGAGCTTCTTCCAGGTCACCCATGTGGGTTCAGAGACCCAAGGACTTGAGCCATCTTCTACTGCTTTCACAGGCCATAGCAGAGAACTGGATCAGAAGTGGAGCAGCCGGGTCTTGAACCGAAGCCCATATGGGATGCGGCACTATAGGCAGTGGCTTTACCTGCTATGCCATAGCTCCAGCCCCTCCTTTAGTGACTTTACCATTAACATACTCTTAAGAAACTAGAACAGACAAGAATACTGAAAATAGCAGTGAATTTCACATTATATTGTGGAATTGTGTGTCTGTGTGTTCATTTTGTGTAACTGTGTATTACTTTTCATTCTGATATATTAAGTCCCAAAACTCTTGATCCAGAGGCCCTCCAACATTCCTTCAAACCAGGAAATACAAAGTTTGAAAAGCATAATGTTATTAAATATTTGCAAGTAATCTACCAGACACACATTCCCACATTCAAATGATATATAGTTCACTATTTTCATTAAAAATTATTTTTTATATCTTATATTTTGTGTTCCACACATAACACCCTTGATACAGTGGAGGTTTAGCAAAGCCCTATCAAAGAAATTCTTACTGCTTTCAAAAAATAATATAAAAAGAAAAACAGTAATAGGCTGGAATTAAAGGCACAACTAAATAGGCAGAGATAAATCAATGTAGAAATGGAAGTGTGTTTTTCTATGTGTTGCAACCTACTTCTCACCTCAGTGCCTTGGATTAATTCAGGATAATTATTAAACTCTGAGACCTGAAGAATATTTTTCTCATTTCTTATGCTATTCTTATATTGAAACCACCTTACTTCAGTTGCCAACTCTGTACTGATTTATTAGTTGTGTTAATCTGTTCTTGCTGGTCTGTGATACATTCGCACAACTACAGATGTATTCATTATCATGTTACTCAGGTCTAAAAGGAAACTTACAGGAAAACCTGTGGATTTTGTGGGTAAATCCTAAAGTTTGTGCCTGGTTAACAGTTAAGGAAACTAGCTCTCATTCACAAACACAAGAATGTAGGCATGTTTTATTTTAGGCTCAGAAAGTCTGATAAAGGAAACTCATTCCATTATGCAAGTAGAAAAAATGTTCTTAATTCTACACAAAAACTATATACAAGCATGTGCTTTTAGAGTGTTTGCTTGTTAATATGAATATATCAATAGCACAGCAATGTAAGTGACATTTAAACATGTAATTGCAGATGTTTATCTTCATGTTATAATATCAAAAATACATTTAAATATACTTATATTTCAAGTGAAACTTACATTAACTTTTCACTCAACCAACTTTTAAATTTTTCTGAAGTGTGACATCTTTAAGCAGATTGACTCAGTAACAGAATGGGAATATTTTATTGTTAAAAAAACTATCATGTACACAAGAATTTTTCTAATATATATCAGTTTTATCTCCATGTATTTGGTATACATACATGTAACATTTGTGCACTCTATTGATCCTTTTTTATGGAGCATGAGTAAAACTTCCCCTCACTTAAAAACAGAATTAGGAAAATTAGCTTTTTGTTTTTTTTTTTAAAGACATTTATTTCTTTGAAAGGAACAGTTACAGAGAGATCCGGGTGGACAGAGAAAAAGAGATTTTCCATCCATAGGTTCAATTCCCAAATGAATACAACAGCTGGCTGGGACTATGCCAGGCCAAAGCCAGGAGCCAAGAGCTACTCCCAGGTCTCCTACATGGGTAACAAGGGCCCAGATACTCGGGCTATCTCCTACTGCTTCTCCCAGATACATTAGCTGGGAGCTGAATTGGAAGTGGAGCAGCCAGGACTTGAACTGGCACCCATATGGGATGCTGGCTTTGCAGGTGGCATTTTAACCCATGTGCTACAATGTCAACCCCAGAACATTATTTTTAATATACAAAAATATTAACAAATTATTTATGTCTTTTAGAAATATTCACATACACAGCATTGGATTCAAATGATTGCATTTTAAAGTTCCTTCAATCTTGATGAGAATGATGAGAGATTTCTATTGTAAACACATGTCACTCAATAAAAACACAAAAGACTATTCTATCTACTCTAAAGCTCAAAGTTACCCAAACTGATGTAGGAGACCATGAATTATTGTAGAAAAATTTGTTACTCTAGTAACTTTCTTAGATTGAGAAATAATTTGCCTGTTGTACAAAAGGAAATTTATTATTAATGTTTTTTCTAAATAATGTGACAGTTTTACAAGAAAATAATCCTATAGTATCAAATCACATGTGGTAATACAAACATACTTTCATTTTCAAAAATATGTATTCATTTATTTATTTGTAAGGTAGAGACATACACGCAGCTAGAGAGAAACCTTCCATCCATCAGTTCACTTCCCAAATGCCCTTGCCAGCTGTGGCTGCATCAGGCAATAGCCAGGAACCTTGAGCACAGGAGAAGGAATCTGTAATTGGAATGGAGCTGGGACTTGAACCCAGGCACTCCAATATTAAATGTGAGAATCATAAGCAGTGTTTTAACTGCTGTGCCAAACACCCATTCCAAGAATTAATAGTTCTCAACCTGTAAACAAAAAGCTGCAGGAATTACCACAAAAAATGTAAATACAAAAACTATAGTTTTATATTAAAGAAAAAAATTTACGTGATTTCTTTTAGATAAACTGTTTAACGCTGGATTTTTACCCCCATGTGTTTAGAGTGTTTGCATCAAGTATAAGCCTCCCAACAGCTTTATCTGTCAACATGTTGTTAATAACTAGACACATTCTGTGTTGCTTGGAAATATGTAATTTTCTTTATGCACATTTTGATTGTTGCCTAATATTATATTTAATAAGTGGATGCATTTATTTGCACCATAACAGTGAAAGAAAATTAAATAAGATTAAGCTTAGAGGAGGTGAGATGTTGGATATACATAGGGGCATTGGAGTGGGAAGTTTGGTTTCCATTTCAATTTAAGAATTCATGAATCAACTAATACCTCACTTTACAGTTCGGAGAGGCTGCAAAGGCAAGTTAGATTCCCACAACAGAAGAGAGCAATCAATGGAAGCCATTAACAAGAATTTCTGGCAATTTGAAATGTTACTTCATTTTCTGGAAGTACAGTGGAATGAATCTTGCTAATTCTTTCTCTTCCTTTGGCCTTCAGTTATTTATGTTGGTAGCATAGTGTACTGTGTAGTACATCAAAAATGGGAAAATGTGATTAAATCACCATAAATTAATATATATGTGTATATAAGCAGATAAGTAAATAATGGACTTTAAATCTCAGTGTAGTCAGCTGTAGATCATTCACTTATAGGTGAAGCATTTAACTTAAAATCTTTGAAAGCTTAGAGAAAAAAACATTTCTCAGATTGATTTGTGATTTTCTTTTTACTTTACTCACATTTAATGTTATAATACTGTCTTGGTTTTTAATATAATTAACAGAATAGATTTTGCCTTCTGAATTGATCGTTTCTAAAGCTTCAAAATCCTTAAGATCCTATTCTCGGTCATATTCCTTTTTCTTCCATATTTATCTCTTGTATATTTCATCCTGTGATACAGAAAATTTAAAAAGTTTCAAATTAGAAACATAAACAGAAAATTAAACTCTCACCATGATTACCTTAGTAGAGTTAAATCCCTAGAGGATCTATATTTATATTTTGGTTGTTAATTCTATTTGTCAATTTTATATTCACTTCTGGCTGCCATCTGTTTAGTTTTGGTTTTTAATTCCCTTAGTAATAAAAAAGCAAATATTATTTTATCCAATTATATTAAGAAGGAAATAGTGTCTTGCTTTCTCACAGATATGTGTCATGCATTAAATCAGGGTTCCAGGGAATTAGTTTTATTCCTGAAAAGGAGCCCAAGCTTGTAAATGGTATGCCACTGCCCAGGATCGCAGAAGGTAAAGAACTTGATATTCTACTGGGTAAAATCTTTGACATGATAGTTGAGGTGGAAATCCAGGATCTAAGACTTCAGAGCACCATTGCTACAGCTTGAATAATCTTGCCTTCAATTTACTCATCTGTGAATTAGGATGATATCACACAACTGAGGCTATGCCAACAGAGTAAGTCAATGTGTAGAAAGTGTTTAATCTAGGCCGGCACCGCGGCTCACTAGGCTAATCCTCCGCCTTGCGGCGCTGGCACACCGGGTTCTAGTCCCGGTTGGGGCGCCGGATTCTGTCCCGGTTGCCCCTCTTCCAGGCCAGCTCTCTGCTGTGGACAGAAGACTCTGGAAGTGCAGTGGAGGATGGCCCAAGTACTTGGGCCCTGCACCCCATGGGAGACCAGGAGAAGCACCTGGCTCCTGCCATCGGATTAGCGTGGTGCGCCGGCCGCAGCGCTCAGGCCGCGGCGGCCATTGGAGGGTGAACCAACGGCAAAAGGAAGATCTTTCTCTCTGTCTCTCTCTCTCACTGTCCACTTTGCCTGTCAAAAAAAAAAAAAAAGTGTTTAATCTGATGTCTGTTTTAGATAGGAAGTGTCCAACCAACGGATTCTCCTGTAACTGGTCATGATTAGATGTCATCTGTCCTCATAGGGGATAATTAATATTTGCTTTAATTGAGTCATAAGATTAAAGTGAAACTGGCCTGTTTTTCAAACCAATTTATTGAAAGTATGCCAGAGAGCTTTTGTTTACTAAAGTAACCAAAAAATATTGATAAAGAGTCTTGCAGCATTTTTGTGTCCCTAGTTCTTGTCTCTACTCAGTTACGGATTGCACGTTTGAAATATTGGATTTTTCACAAAAATTGTTGGTAAATTAAAAGATAAGTGTTATTTCTGAAAATTTTGTGTTTCACTTAGAAAATAAGGGAATCTTTTGGAATGAGATGTAACTATTACCAAAGGACTTTGCTGAATAATGCATACTACTATTGGCATGATCATTAGCTCATTTTATTATTTGATTTTAAATTTGTATTAACACATAATAGGTCTAAATTTTTGTAGGGTACAATGGAGTGCTTCAACACATGCAAACAGCATAAACTGATCAAGCCAATCAACTAGACTTCCTGTTTCTTCTTTTTCTTCTTTTTTTTGAGCCTATCAGTTCTTCTCTTCCAGTTCTTTGTACCATATGTAATGCATTATTGTGTACTATAGTCACTCTATTAGCTTGTGAAATACTTGAACTTGTTGTTTCTGTATGACTGTGCTTAGTATTTGTTATCCAACCTACTTCTATGCAACCATATCCTTTCCAGCATCTAGTAATCACTACTCTGAGCTCAGATTCACTTCCACATAAGAGAGAACAAATGGTATTTGTCTTTCTGTTTATAGTTTATGTCACTTGACATGACAGTCTCCAATTCGTTCCATTTTTGCTGTACATATCAGAACTTCATTCCTTTATATGGCTGAATAATACTCCAATATATATATATGTGTGTGTGTGTGTGTGTGTGTGTGTGATATCTATCTATCTATCTATCTATCTATATCATGTTTTCTTTATCCACTTATTCATTGATGAATATCTAGCTTCAATTCAAGTCTTAGCAACTGTACACAGTGCTGCAGTGAGCATGGAAGTGCTAATATCTCTTTCATATGATGATTTGAGAGAAAGAGAGATCAATCTTCCATCCACTGGTTCACTTCCCAGATGGCTGCATGGCCTGGGCTCCAATGAAGCCAGGAGCATGGAGCTCCATCCAGGTATTCCATGTACTTGGTCCATCCTCCACTGCTTCTGCAAGTATGTGGGCGTGGAGCTGTACAGAAGCAGAGAAGCTTGGATTGGGACTGGCACTCTAATATGGGACACTAGCATCGCAGGTGAGAAATTAGCTTGCTGAGCCATGAAACCAGTCTCCTGGTTCCTTTTTCTCCCCTTCTTCATGAGGACATGCTACTTTCTGTCTTTTTTATAACAGCTATTATATGTGGAGTGAGATGATACCTCATTGTGAATTTGATTTGTACTTCCCTGAAGACTAAATGCATTTGAGCATCTTCTCATTTCTTTGTTGGTCATGTGTATATCTTTTCTTGGAAGAAACGTCTAGTGAGGTCCTTTGCCCACTTCTTAATGGGCAACAAAAGCAAAACTAAACAAATGGGATTATCTCAAACTAAGAAACTTTTGTACAGGAAAGGAAGCAATCAACAGAGTGTAGAGACAACTGAAATAAGGGGAGAGAATACTTGAGAACTATCCACCTGACAATAGATTTATATCCAGAATATATAAGGAAAGGTAGAAATGCAACCATAGGGATGGACATTGGCACAATGGTTAAATTGCTCCTTGAGACACCTGCATCCCATGTCAGAGTGCCAGGGTTCAAGTTTTGATTGCACTCCCAATTTCAGATTCCTGCAAACAAGCACCCTGGGAGGCAATGGCTGATGGCTCAAGTAACAGTAGTTGGGTCTCTGCCACACATGTGGGAAACCCACAGTGAATTCTCGGTTATTGGTTTCAACTTGGCAATGTCCTGACTATTGCTGATATTTGGGAATTAAACAGAAGATGGGAGATCTCTCTGTTTCTCTGTCTCCCTGTCTCTCTCTCTCTCTCTCTCAAACAAGTAAAAAGATTAAATATTTCCTTAAAAATCAGCAGAACACAATCCAGTAAGAAATGGGCATTTTAACCTATTTTTTAGAATCAAGGTGTAGTACAGCATTGATTATTCAGTGACACTCTCAGTCTCAACTATGATTAAATAATATGCCATTTCTCATTTACTTCAGAGTTGGAAAATAGTGTAACTATTGCAATCATGCCACATTTTGTCAAAGGTAGTGTAAACCGTAAATCTTATTTGTTCAAATTCCAGTCATCCTTCCTACAGCACATCTTGCTGGTAGCAAGTTATAATATGTACATATTCCTTTTGACCTTTACTCATATTTGTAAGATTGTTAAAGGATTTCAGAAACAGTAGAGAAAAGACAGGATAGCAACTTACCTGTAATTACTCAGCTCAGATCTGACTACAGATGGTTATTAGTGTATCATTTATATTAGATGTGTTGGATCATTAAATTGATCAAAAGAGTGATTTGAGGTTTGCTCCTGTTGCAGTCTATGAAGGTAGAATATGCACTGGGTTAGTGCTTCCAGACTGAAAGAATGTTGCTTTTGTTCCATTTTTTTCTGTCCAGCCACTATGCTCAAACAACGCCTCAAAGCTCATGGTAAGCCGGCGCCGTGGCTCACTAGGCTAATCCTCCACCTTGCGGCGCCGGCACACCGGGTTCTAGTCCCGGTTGGGGCGCCGGATTCTGTCCCGGTTGCCCCTCTTCCAGGCCAGCTCTCTGCTATGGCCAGGGAGTGCAGTGGAGGATGGCCCAGGTGCTTGGGCCCTGCACCCCATGGGAGACCAGGAAAAAGCACCTGGCTCCTGGCTCCTGCCAGGATCAGCGCGGTGCGCCGGCTGCAGCGGCGGCCATTGGAGGGTGAACCAACGGCAAAGGAAGACCTTTCTCTCTCTGTCTCTCTCTCTCACTGTCCACTCTGCCTGTCAAAAAAAAAAAAAAAAAAAAAAAAAAAAAAAAAAAAAAAAAAAAAAAAGCTCATGGTAAGTTACATGATGCATCTTCTTCACTTGTTAAGTTGAATACCCTTGGATAGGATGGGAGCAGAGAATTAAAGGCATGGCAGTTTCCCCCTCTGCAGAAAGGCAGGCTTCCACAGGAATGCTGGAGGAAGCTGTGGTGAGTTAGGTACTGCAGAGAAGAGTATCACAGTCTCCCTTGAGGAGAAACACTGGATGAGAACAAGCTAGAAAAACAGCAGCTCTATCGGGGAAGGAATAGAAGAATGTTCATGTTATTTTACACTTCCTTCCAGAATATCAATATTTTATAAGCCTGTCTCTTGGGAAAGGATAGAAGTTTCTATCTCCACTAAGTAAAAATATGTAAGCTCTCTGAAGAATTTCCTGCTATGATCTAGATGGTGTGAAAATTACTAATGTTTGCACTTTTCAAGGGAACTATTTCTTACTTTTTTTTTCTAGTTCTACTTTTCCCTGATTCAGAGAAAAATGCCAAGGCAAGCCAGCAAAAGAAATTCCAAATAATAAAGATGATTTACAATCCATTATGCTTAAATATGTTCTACATGGAAGTTTGTTGAGTAAAAAAAAGTTTAATAGTTTTCTAATTAGAAAAACAGCAGCTTCAATGAACTGAGTCTTCAATGTAACATTTATTTTTACAAGCATATTTATTTATTTATTTGAAAGGCAGAATGTCAGAGGAGATTTTGAGACAGATAGAGGTCTTGCATCTTCAGTATCACTTATCAAATGGCTGCAACAGTCAGGGTTAAGCCAGACTTAACTCAGGAGCAAGAAACTCCATCTGTATCTCTCAAAAAGGTGACAGGGACTCAGATACTTGGCTGATCATCCAGTGCTTTCTCAAGTACATTAGCAGGGAGTTTGAATGGAAGCAGATCAGACAGGAGTTGAACTAGGATGCTGGCATTGTAAGTGGCAGCTTAACCCACGGCACCACGATGGTGGACACTGAGGTAATATTTAATATTGATTTTCTGAACACCCCTTTTTAAATAACTGGAATGATAAAATTTATTAAAAATGTCAGCAGATTTCTGTGAGTCATAAATTTATAGCCAGTATTAACACATTTTTAAAGTTAAATTTATTAATATACTCTCTAAAAATGATGGGTCAGGTACATTAAATGTGAGAGGAACAACAGTGAAATGAGGAAGAGGACAGAAGTTGAGAAAGGGTAGTTGGTAAAGGGCTAGGTCTTAGAATTACAACTTAAAACCGGAGCATCATTTGGTAATAAAATGATGCACTACTACACATTCAGAAGGTTCACAGAAAAATGGAATTGAAAGGTAGATTTGTTTTGGTGCAAAACATTTTGAAATCCATTATGTTCCTATCACCAAGTGAGTTCTTTTTATCTTTATTTCAAATGTTTATGGTATGAACTCGGAAAATCTCATCTTTAACTTATTGTATCATATGGCATTCTACTCGCCTGTTTCATAGTGTAGGTTCATGATAAGGATATTTTGTGTTAGGTGACTGTTTGAGGGAGAGCAAATGACTTCATATATTCCAAATGTTAAGAAGAACTGTATGTTAGTTATTTTCCTAAAACGGAGGTGGCCAAAAACAAGGTCATAATGGATTTATAATGATAAAAACTGAACAAAATATAACTACTTTTTACCCATGGAACTTATAGTAACCTGGTCATTTATATAAATAAAATTTAATGATTCTAAAATCAAATGAGGCTTTCTTTGAAAATTAAAAATAAAGATAATATAAAGAACAATAGAACAAACAACAAGTGGGTATTCAGAGTAATATGGTTTAGTCTGTTTGCTGCTGCTATATTTGAATAGCACAGATTGAGTGGATTATAAGCAGAAGAAGGTTATTTTTTAAAAGATTTATTTATTTTATTGGAAAGGCAGAGTTACAGAGAGAGAGAGAGAGAGACAGAGAAAGAGAGAAAGGTCTTCCATCTACTGGTTCTCTCCCCAGATGTCCACAACAGCTGGAGCTGCACAGATCTGAAGCTGGGAGCAGGGAGCTTCTTCCGGGTCTCCCACATGGGTGCAGGGGCCCAAGGACTTGGACCATCTTCCACTGCTTTCCCAGCCCATAGCAGAGAGCTGTATCAGAATTGGAACAGCTGGAACTAGAACCAGTACACATATGGGATGCCGGCACTGCAGGCAGAGGCTTTACCCACTATGCCACAGCGCTGGCCTCCAGAAGTTTACTTTGGCTCTGGCTCTGGAGACTGCATTGTTGAATACTTAGGGTCCAATTTTGGTGAGGGCCTCTTTGATGCATCATAACACAGTGGAAGGCAGCACATGATGAGAGAGAATAAGGGGGGGAGTGTGAGAAAGACAAAGCCCTCATAACCTGTTCACCTCTGAAAGGCCTCACATTCTGAAACAACCAATATTTAATAGTTAACATGACTTTTGCTAGGGATTTTGAAGACATAGCAATATTTACACATTTATCTATTTATTTAGAGTAATTTGACCTTTGCAAAGTGTTATATCTATTGTGTAGATTTTCAAAGGTGAGCATTAAATTCTACAGAATAAATCTAAAGGATTTTTGAAGCTTTGTATCTACTATAGTTTCTTTTGTTAAGATTTATTTATTTTGAAGTCAGAGTTACAAAGAGGGAGAGAGAGACAGAGAGGGAGAGAGAGAAAGATCTTCCACCCACTTTTTCAGGCTGAAGCCAGGATCCTGGAGCTTCATCTAATCTCTCCCACACGGGTGGCAGAGGCCCGCAGTCTTGGGCATTATTCTCCTACTTTTCCCAAACCATTAGCAGGAAGTTGGGTTAGAAGTGGAATAGCCTGCATTTTGAGATTGTGCGACTGTGGGAACAGCACCCATACAGAATGCCAGCATTGTTGGTGGCAGCTTTACACACTTCTCCAAAGTTCCAGCCACAATTCTAGTACTATTTTAATTTACACAGTTTAGGAAAGTCCAAAGGAAATTGATGAAAAAAATATATGAAGCCATGGTGTGATTTTGCTGAACAATATGACACGATGTTATTTTTAAAGCAAATTCTTACAAAATTTGGATATGGAAGTAGGGAAAATTCAAAATTAAAAATCTTAGGCTCTCTGTAATAATATGTTGTTTTTGTTTCATATTTTATGTTAATTATTTATTTTCATTTTATTTGAAAGCTAGAGAGTGATAAAGAGAGAAAGAGAGAGAGAGAGAGAGCGTACAAATGGTTGAGACAGAGTTCTTCCATCTGTTGGTTCACTCCCCAGATGCCTTCAACAGCCAAGGCTGAGATAGGTTGAAGGCAAGGGCTGAGAATTCTGTTTGTGTTCCCCATTTGAGTGGCAGGAAATTGAATATTTGAACAATCACCTGGTGTCTTCCAGTGTATACATTAGTGGGAAGTGGGATCAGAAGTGGAGTTAACAGACTCAAACCAAGTGTTCCGATGTAGGCATCCCAAGTGCTAACTTAACCACTGCACCTGTGTATCCATTTTTCTTCCATATTTTTGTCTTCCCAAATAAACCAACATCAGAGAAAAAGTCAACTGGCAAATATCTGGAATTGAGTGATTTGATCCCAACTACTAGTAAATGGCCATTTATATTAAAATTACCCTTTTCATCTGGGTAGATTTCTTCTGTTACAGTTAAAATGTGGAGCTATTAGTGTTATGTAAAAAAAAAAAAAATCATGTCACTCACTCAAAACTCTCCCTACTCCATCGCAAACTAACTTTCTACTGTATCTCCATAAACTGCCTTTCAGTTAATACTGTCTGGGTACTGTTCTAAGCATGACGTGAGAAATTATTCCAGCAATTCAGTGAAGTAAAAACAAAATGTTCATCATTTTCAGGATCAAGAAAGCAAGGCTTAGAAGGCTACACAATGTGCTTAGATCATAGATGTAGAAGCACAAATTTTATGGAAGAACCCTCATGTCTATCCATTTTACTAATGGTTCCTGGGTTCTTCTTCTAAGAAGTATTGTATCCATATTGTTAAAGATTATTTTAGTATTTTGTTTGATTTAATACTAAGCATTTTCAGTAAAGTTCCACATATCCCTTTAAAACAGAAATGAGTAAGCTTCCATTAAAAATTAGAACAAATATGCATGACAGCTGGTAGCATTTCTAGGACTGTCTCCAGAACTCTTTTGATTAGCTAATTTGTCCTCAGAATGACTTATAATCAGGATAATTTGATTTTAATAGTTTTAAGTTGCTGTGGATCCTATCCATATATGTATTGTGTATGTGTAATAAATACCTTATCATACAATTGACTAAAAGCTTAAAAATTCAAGAAACATGTATTTTGTTTTTAAATAGTTATATCTTATTAATCAAAATATCAATATATATTCATAAATTTAAGAATGATACAAATATGGACTAATAGAATAGAAAAATTTAAGAGGATTAAAAATTTAATTCTCAAAATTTCTCAAATTTTAAGTTGTTTTGTGTTTTATTAATTGTCTTTTCCTGAGAATAATAATATGCTGGCTAATATTAGCCAAGTTCTGAATTACATCAAGTATCTTTCCAAATTCTTAATGAGAATTATCTCCTTTAATTCTCACGGAATTATTATTCTGTTATTAAGGAGGAAAGAACGAAAGCATGAAAGTTGTATAACTTGGCCAAGGTCACACAGAAAGTGAGGGAGCAAACAAAGCTCATCCTCAAAATGATATATTGCCTAACATTTGCTTAAACTTATTGCATCGTGCATTGGCATTTTATTAAAAGTCACCACACAAAGAAAGAGAACTACTATAATTATGACTGGATCTAATATGGACTTTCATCTAGCACTAAGTCTGTCTGCAACAAATGTGTTATGTAAATGAGAGTGCTTGTAAGTAGCAACATAAAACCATCTGTTTACCAAGCCATATAAAAATAAAACAATAAAAATAATCAAAAGTACTCTAATCATGTTTAAAGTGTAACATACCAGAATTTAAAATATCACAACTTACAACAAAATTTCTACTGAATATAACATATTGCATCATTTTTTCATTTTATTCAATGTTATAATGTCATGTTGGGGTATCTTCAAAAAATTCAAAGAGGGATGGCAATCCTGGGACATTGGCATCCCAAATTGGAGTTCCTGAGTTTAAATTCTCACTCCACTTCACACTTGCACTTCCTGCTGAGCAGCAGCCCGAAATGGCTCCTGGCTGTAGCCTACCCTAGCCCCAGCTACTGTGAGAATTTATTCACCTTCCTCCATGATTACTCTAAATGGAGTCTTCTTCTTGTGATTTCCAGCAGATGGGTAATCTCTGTTTCTCTGTCTGCTTTTCTGACTCAACATCCATAAAATTAAATAAATGAATAAAAGCAAAATTCCAGGAAATTTGTTTTTTGAAAAAAAAAAAAAGTGCATGGGAATGGGTATTGTAGCACAACAAATTAAGTCACTTAGAATGCCTGCATCCCGTATCAGAGTGCCATTTCAAGTCCTGGCTACTGTGCTCCTGATCCAGCTTCCTACCAATGTGCCTGGGAATGCAAAAGATGATGGACCAACTATTTGTGCCCCTCTCACCCATTTGGGAGACTTGGATCGCATTCCTGGCCCCAGGTTTCAGCCTGTCCTAGATGGCTGTTCTGGGCATTTGAGGAGTGAGCCAGTGGATTAAAGTCTTCTCTCTTCCTATGTCGCTCTGCCTGTCAAATAAATAGATATATAAATATTTAAAAAGAAAAACAAATGTATGAATTTCATTTTTGCACCAAAATAAGATTCTTCAATCCATTTTCCCATAATATTTAAAATAACCCTCAAAACTTATTATAATAATAGTTATGACTCAGGAATTATAAGAATAGTGACAGGCCGGCGCCGCGGCTCAATAGGCTAATCCTCCACCTTGTGGCGCCGGCACACCGGGTTCTAGTCCCTGTCAGGGCGCCGGATTCTGTCCAGGTTGCCCCTCTTCCAGGCCTGCTCTCTGCTGTGGCCAGGGAGTGCAGTGGAGTATGGCCCAAATGCTTGGGCCCTGCACCCCATGGGAGACCAGGAGAAGCACCTGGCTCCTGCCTTTGGATCAGCGCGGTGCACTGGCCGTGACGGCCATTGGAGTGTGAACCAACGGCAAAGGAAGACCTTTCTCTCTGTCTCTCTCTCTCACTATCCACTCTGCCTGTCAAAAAAAAATTAATTAAAGAAAAAAAAATAGTGACAGTTAGCTCTTTGCACAATCTCTAAACTGCTGCATACCAAAACAATTACTTTTAATTCTTTCAGCTATTTATTCTATGTACTTCCCAATTTTGGCTGATTATTGTCAACATTTTATGGAACATGGAGTCATCAGTATATACATGAAGCTACTTCAGAAAGTTCCTAGAGAATGTATATACTGATGAATGCATTGTGGAGCACTACATATGTATACTTGGTATTTTGTTTTATATTTTAGTTATTAGTTTCCAAAAAGTCAATTTTCCACAAGTATTCAGCAGTATTTGATGGCCTATTTCAATTTACTAAGAAAAAATTATTATTACAAACTTTGATTTTGGGTGTATGTGTGAATATACGCTTAGATGCATATGGTTTTGATTGAGAGCAAGGAAGGATTGAAAAATTGATGATTTATACTGTAGGGTGACTGGGTTTCAAGCTGGGTCATTTTAGTTGGAAACTCTCAATTATTAGCACCAATATGTATTTATTCACAGATGTTCAGCATTGATATTAAAGGGCCATTCAATCTTCCCTGTGTTGGGTACCGGTCAGCTTACAAGATTTCCAGTGATGAACTGCAGACGGGGGTTAAGAGTTCCAGTGTCACTGTATAAACTTCTCCTCAGTCTGCTTTGCATTTGGGAAATCATCACTCCTTTTTTCTGATTTCAGTGCTTCCAAGTTCACAGTTGCTCTCCACCAACTCTCCTGGAAATGATCACTTCTTCCTCTTCCAGGGATGAAGGAAGGGAGAGAATTGGTGCTCATGAAGATTTGTACCATAAAGGATCTTTCAAAGAAGTCCCCTGTTTTAGGCAGGTGCACCTTCCTCCATGATTACTCTAAATGGAGTCTTCTTTTTGTGATTTCCAAAGACTCTGTGGAGCAAATTGGTGGCTCTGGTTAATAATTTCCTCTACTAGCACTTAAGGCATTTAAGGAATCTATGCATCTTAAATATTTGGACGTGAAAACCTATGCTATTTTACCTCCTTAAGTATGCTGTGAAAAAATTAAAGCCTAGTTTTTCTCACAATTTGACTATAACTGGAATTTGTATATACATTTTAAATTTTTGGTTAATAAACTTGTGAAGTTCACCTCTACCTAAATATACTAAGCATATTTAGTATGGAAAGCATTAGAAAGGCATAACATTACTGTGAGAATTCTAACTACTGAATTTATGCATAAGAGAGAGCTGGATAATTTTTGTCATAGAAACCAGAAAAAATAACTTTCTAAGTAGATGTATACAATTGTAAACCAGAAAGTCTCCATAATCTCAGTGTAGGGTTTATAAATAGACAATGCACGTGCATATGTGTGTTTGACCATGACTATGTGAAAATATATAATTTGTATAGTATTATTACAATCCCAATATTTCATTTTTTACATTTATTGCAGTACTTGGGCTTCAGTTTGATTTAATGAAAAAATTCACCTTTCAATTTCATTTACAGCAGATACTTATCTGTAAGATCCTTGGTAGTAATACATAATTTTGTTTCTTTTTAAAATTTTAATATCCTCAAAACATTTTGACCTCATTTCAAATATTTAAGAAATGACAATAACTTTTAATATTTTTACATAAATTTCAGAGTAGCCAGCCATTCATAGAAAATTACCTTCTATCTTGGAATGCTGAGGATTTCACACTTGTTTCATATGTATTCCAAAAAACACCAAATCTTGGGACAGGTATTTTGAATCAGCATCTTAGATACTATCATCTATATCTCATATCTGAATGCCTGGGTTTTAGTCCTGGCTCCAACTCTGATTTAAGATTCCTGTTAATGCTGTTGAGGACATTTGAGGAATGAAAAAAGGAGCAAAAGATCTCTCTCTTGGTCCCTTTCAGTCTCCTTGCTTTTCAAATAAATAAACAACAAAAATATCACAACTCTAAGGGCAATGGTATTACTGTGATAGGTGTTATCGATTGACACCCAAAACACATATCTTGTTCCCTTGTCTTAAGATTCTTGGTGTAAATACCACTTACTGCGTGAGAAAAATAAAACCAAGTGTTTACTTTATGTGCCTCCATTGTAGCTGAAGTTGGGTGCATGGTCGCAGTCTAGCTCAGCAGGAAGGTAACTGTGAATGCGTGGAAAAGTTTCTTCCTGACAGTAGAAGTGAGAGATTCTCCAGGCTGTACCTTTCTCTGTCCCCAGCTCATGGATAGATTTATGGGTCAGGAAGATACTTATGCGACCCTGTGTCCTTCAGAAGAAAATCAAGGACGGTGCCACGGCGCACTAGGCTAATCCTCCACCTAGCGGCACCAGCACACCGGGTTCTAGTCAAAGTCGGGGCACCGGATTCTGTCCCGGTTGCCCCTCTTTCAGGCCAGCTCTCTGCTGTGGCCAGGGAGTGCAGTGGAGGATGGCCCAAGTCCTTGGGCCCTGCACCCCATGGGAGACCAGGAGAAGCACCTGGCTCCTGCCATCGGATCAGGTGTTGGTGATCAAAGTTGTAGTGTTTTGAAGATGATATTCATGGGATTTCTGTTACTGGCTGGCAAATATAGCTTGAAACAACATGCAATGATGTCTTATTAAAGTTGAAAATAGTTTGTAGAAAAAAATTATCGGACAGAATTTCAGTGTCCATAAAAACACCTAGTAACTTTTTAGAATTAATGACATATTATATAGGGAAAGTATTTTTTTTCTGACTGAATTTTTTTAGGCAAAGGTATGTGAAATTTATCATAGGTCTGAATTAATACATTAGAAAAAGACTAAATGCATTAGAAAAAGACTAAATCAGTCTAGTAATGAAAAAATGCCAGAGGTTCTTGTACATTGTTGAAACAGTATTTGGAAAGAGATTTAAAGTAGTTTTGACTTTATTTTATGATTAAGACCAGGAAAAATACAAAAAGTTTTTTTCTTGTTTTTGAAACTGTATTACTACAAGACAAAATAAACTCACACATGATTATTAAGGAATTTCTCAGAGAGTCATTTAAAAAGTATTCATCATTATTCTATTTTTCACAATGAAAGGTTTCAAGGGAACAAACAAAAGCATTAGATGCTCAATTTTTATTTTTCAATAACTATCAAAGATATAAAGAATGCAAAGTTGGAATACATTGATTTTTGTACCAGTTGAAAGGTTGCTTATTTTTTATGTTATTATACATTTACTACCAAGAAAAAGTCCTAGACTCTTGTCATTTCTAGTAGATGTATTTGGCCTTTACAGAGTATAAGTGTTAAAACTACATAGAAACAATATTGAGATGTTAATAACCATTTGCTTCATGCAGGCAGGGCCAATGAGTTTGCTGTGTGGAAAACCAGGGCTCTTGAAAAAATATTTTCTAAGAAAATGCATGACATTAACTGGTTTTACTTACACTACCCTTGTTGTAGGATTAAATGCATAATAATACAGCTTTTACAGGAGGAGTCTACAGGCTGATATTGTGTGCTTTCTTGTAAAGGTTTCGCACTATTCTAAGAATACTAAAAGTCACAAGAAACCATGTGAATAGAGAGGATTGTTGCTGCTTTGGGATCATTAAGAATATATTACTATAAAAATTCAAAGAAGGAGGTACCTTTCTCTGAAGGGAGGAGAGAACTTCTACTTTGACTATGACCTTGTCTATATAAGACTGAAGTCAGTGAACTCAAGAGGCTTCCATAGCCTTGGAAACTCATGACTAGAGCCTAGGGAGATTTCTGACGCCATAAACAAGAGTGTCAAAGTGTTAAATCAACAACAGGAGTCACTGTGTACTTACTCCCCATGTGGGATCTCTGTCCTTAATGTGTTCTCCAATGTGAAGTAATGCTATAACTAGTACTCAAACAGTATTTTACAGTTTATGTTCTGTGTGGGAGCAAACTGATGAAATCTTTACTTAATACATACTAAATCGATCTTCTGTATATAAAGAAAATTGAAAATGAATCTTGATGTGAATGGAATGGGAGAGGGAGCGGGAGATGGGAGGGGTGCAGGTGGGAGGGAAGTTGTGGGGGGGAAAAAGCCATTGTAATCCATAAACTGTACTTTGGAAAATTATGTTTACTAAATAAAAGTTTAGAAAAAGAATATATGACTATAAAAATTCTTAACAACCTATTTTCAGAAATGATACAAGTCTGTCACTTTTTTATGAAAAATCAATATATGAATTAAAAAATTATGCTTAAATTGTGGGTTTAAAATTTAAAGCATGGAAGTACATAAGCCAGAGCAACACACATGTACTTTCTTTCTTTCTACCTACATAGATTTATTTATGATAAATATATTTTAATAAATATTTATGATAAATATATCTATGTAGGTAAATACAGATATACAGAGATATATATCATAGTTCAGGCAGTTATAACAAAATACCACAGCCCAGGTGGCTTATAAATGACAGAAATGTGTTGCTCCATTTTAGAGGTCACAAGTCTGAGATCAGGTGCCATCACAGTTGTATTCTAGTGAAGGTCCACTTCCAGGTTGGATACTATAGACTTCTCACTGTGTCCTAACTCGATGGAAAAAGGAAGGGAGTCCTCTAAGGTCTCTTCTATAAGGAAAATATTCTCATTCATAAAGGTTGTGCACTCCTGACATAACCACTCCCTATAAATCCTTTTTGTGGATAATTCTTTTTCTTAAGAATGAAATGTATCAACTAAATACTCACCTGATTGTTTGACCCATGATTTCTACATATAGAAAATGAAGACTCAATCACAGTGTAATTACTGGTAACTGTAGCTCTTCACACTCATGTGCATGTGTTTAACAGACTCTCCTGTGGAGGAAATATATACAAAGAAGCAATAAGCCAGAAAGTAAGTCAATTCAAACTGGATACTAGCTATGTCATCTGTGCAAATGCTTAACTTCTCTGTTGCACTATACCAGAAACATGTATCCAGCAAGATATATTTCCTTATAGGGTTGTGCATACCAAGTGACTTTATACATTTAGACATGCTCAGAACAAAACCAAAGACTAATTACCATGATACTATAATTATTACCTGGGAGAAATAGCACTTCGGTGTTGGCCATCTCTGCTTTGGAAAGCCATAGATTGTTCTTTGATAAATATATAACTGGGAGAATTCAACCATCAGATATTTTCCTCATCTACAGGACTAACATTTATTGAGGTCACAGTGCACCATAATTTCAAGAATTTTGGGGGGCATAGTAAGGAAGCAGTGCTGATAGCTGAGATATCTAGCAGTCTTCAGCCATTTTGGTGAGAGATTATTAGAAATATTTGTAACACCAAATAAGTTACATGTTGTAGAGTGTGATTTCTAAGGGAATGCCTTTCTCTGAACACTACAAAGTGGTATCACCTAATTCATTACATTCTGGAATATAGGATAACTGATTTTTGGTTTTATAATGATAGAAATGGACTGTTGGGCTCATAATTGTATTTATAGCACAACTATTAGTTTTAAGGATCATATACTCTTGCTTCATTTTATTTTAATTTATTAGAAAAGCAGAGAGATACAGAGAAGACATCAGAGAGAGCTTCAAGAAGCTGGTTCACTCCAAAAACTGCTTGCAGCAGCTAAAGTCGGACTGGTGCTAAAGCAGGGAGCTGGAAACACATTCCAAGTCCACCATTTGGATGGCAGGAACCCAATCATGAGCTGTCACTGCTGCCTACTGGGGTCTGCACTAGTGGAAAGCTGAAGTAATGGAGCTGGAATCAGGAATCCATCTCAGGCATTCTAGTGTGGGACATGGACATCTTAACCAATAGGCTAAATGCCCTCTGCCCATATTCTCTTTCAATCTGTGCAGAACTGAACTTATTTTATTCCAAATACTTGCTATGAGTAATAACTAAAAGGGGATTGATACAGTATTTCAGGAGAATAAATGGGAAATGATATGACCATTATTTCCAAGAAAATTGAAGTCCACAGCCATTCTATTTTATTTATAATACATACTTCATGGTAATAAAACAACTACATTATTGTATATACATCATGGCTCACAGTATCACTAAATAACTGCCTGCAAGAAATTTCATAACGAAACTAATTCTTTAATGCATATTTCTATTTTCAGGCTAACTGCTTACTATAAATTTAGGCCTTACATATAGGAAATCAAATGATTGCTAGTCATACACTTCTTTTTTTAAAGATTATTTATTTGAGAGGTAGAGCTACAGAGAGAGAAAGGGAAAGACAGGGAGAAAGGTCTTCCGTCTGCTGGTTCACTCCCCAAATGGCTGCAAGGGCTAGAGGCAAGCTGATCCCAAGCCAGGAACCAGGAACTTCTTCTAGGTCACCCACGTGGGTGCAGAAGCCCAAGTACTTGGGCCATCTTCCATTGCTTTCTCAGGTAATAGGCAGAGAATTGTATCAGAAGTGGAGCAGCCAGGACATGAACTGGCACCCATATGGGGTGCTGGTGCTGTGTGCAGAAGTTTAGCCTACTATGCCCTAGTGTTAGGCCCTAGCCATATACTTCTGAAGAACTTACTTAATGTGTGAGTTAGAAGCTAATACACAAAGTTTAATATTCTTCCTTTCTACTATAGTGCATTATCCAGGTATCTTTTATGTGTACATTTTTGAAAAAGATTACTCAATATATTGCATGGCCTCCTCCTCTAAGCTAAATATTCTGACTGCTTCTAGCTGATTTTAGAATGATTTATTCATGGTTCGGGACATATCTCTAAGTAAATTTTAATACTGTGCATGCTGTGATAATAATACTTCATAATAAGATTGAAATAGTACAGATGTTTTATACTAGTCTTTTTTTTTTAATGTGAAGCTTCTCTTTTTTGTTGTTAAAGATTTATTTATGTATTTGAAAAGCAGATTTACAGAGAGAGAGAGAGAGAGAGAGAGAGAGAGAGAGAGATTTTTTTCTATCCACTGAGGCCTAAGTTCTTGGGTCATCTTGTGTTGCTCTTCCAGGTGCATTAGCAGGGAACTGGATCATAAATGATATAGCCAGAACTTGAACCCATGGGTATGGCATGCTGAAATTTCATGTGGCAGCTTAACTTGCTAGGCTACGATGCCAGCACCTATAATAGACTTCTACACAAGAATAGCTGTACTAAGCGATATACTATTATCCTTGCATTTTTTTGGTCTACATTTCCAATGATTGATTCAACCTTTTTGTTTGTGTGTTATTTAGTGACTAGAAATGCTACCAAAATTTGTGATTATTTAAAACTTTCTTCTTCATTTATAAAACTCAAATGGAATCAAAATCTCCTTTTCATCCCCCAAAGGTGATTTCCGTAAGTGGTATTACCTTTCTGAACAAAGGAGATTTCTATTAATTCTAAAGATACTCCTTTCAATTTGTTGTTTCCCTTTAACCTGATTCTTTGTCAGTGACTTTGTTGCAGTTTTGAGAATTCAGATTTATGTTTTCCTAAAAGAAATATTATATGAAGTTTTATCTTCTCAAAAACTCATCCCTCTTTTTACAGTGAATCATTTACATTCAAGGTGACTTGATAATTAACGACTTTGCCTTGCCGTTTTTCATAAATATTCCTAGTTTTTACTTTGGATTTACTTTGAATTTTTACTGAGATATTTCCCTCCTCTACCTTCTTTCATAGTGATGACCATGTTTCTCTGTTGATGTGTGTAGCACATCCATAAGCATCTTCTGCAGGGGTGGACCAGTTGTGACAAATTTTTTCAATTTTTGTTTGTCATGGAAGGTCTTTATTTTACCCTCATTCATAAATGAGAGATTTACAGGTTATAGTAGTATGGATTGCCAGTTTTTTTCTCTTAAGTCTTGGAATATATCTTGCCATTTTCTTCTAGCCTGTAGGGTTTCTGATGAGAAGTTCGCTGTGAGTCTAGTTGGAGATCCTCTGAAAGTAATCTGTTGTTTTTCTCATGCACATTTTAGAATCTTTTCTTTATGTTTTACTGTGGTGAGTTTGATTACGATGTGTCTTGGTGAAGATATTTTCTGGTCATGTTTATTAGGAATTTTATGTGCTTCCTGTACTTGGATGTTCCTTTCTTTCTACAAATTAGGGAAGTTTTCTGTTGCTGTGGATTTGTTCTGAGAGGAGGAGCCTGGTGGGGGCAAGAGGTGTGGAGTCACAACACAGAGTCCAGGAGTCGGGTGAAAGCGGGCCAGAGGCGGGCAGCCTGCAGACTTGTTTATTTCAGTTGGTACAGCAGCTTATATAGCCAAGGCAGCCAATCAGGTCAGGGGGCAGTTTATGCCCTAACCACAGCCTGTTGCCAGGCAGGCTTCATTGCCAGCAGCCATCTTGGCATGGCTTTCTCATTTCACCACAATTTTCTGTTATTATTTCACTAAAAAAGCCTTCTAATCCTTTCTCTCTTTCCATGCCTTCAGGGACTCTTAGAACCTGTATTTTGGGTCATATGATAGTATCATGTGTATTCCCAATAGTTTTTTTAGTTTTCTAATTTCTCCTTGTTTTTGATTTGACTGTACAATTTCCTGTGCTTTGTTTTCTAAGTTGGATAGCCTTTGTTCTGCCCATTGATGGCCATTTAGGTTGTTTCCACATCTTTGTCATATTTCTGTTTTGCTTCCCTGTGCAATTTTGTATGACTAGGATATGGTTGCTGGATATAGTCTGAGATTTAACACTACCTCCCCCTACCTTTATTGAATTTTTAGTTCTGTTGTTGTACTCTTCCACTTCAAGTTTTTATTTTAGTTCTTTTATAAATATTTTTCTGAGATGAGCACTGGGATACAGCAAGTTAAGCCACCACTTGAGATGACCATATCAGATATTTGAGTGCTATTTCATACCCTGCCTTCACTTCCAAACCATCTTACTGCTAATATATCCTACGAGGCAGCAAGTGAATGGCTGGAGGACAAGGACCCCTGCCTCCTTGATGCAGTTCTAGAATCCTGACTGCAGCTTGGCTCAGTCCTGGCTATTGTGGGCATCTGGAGGGTGATACAGTGAATGGAATCAATGTCTCTGTTTCTCTGTCTTTGCTTTACAAGTAGATGGAGATAAATAAGCATTTTTTTTTTTTTGACAGGCAGAGTGGACAGTGAGAGAGTGAGACAGAGAGAAAGCTCTTCCTTTGCCGTTGGTTCACCCTCCAATGGCCGCCACGGCTGGCGCACTGCGGTGGTGCACCGCGCTGGTCCGAAGCCAGGAGCCAGGTGCTTCTCCTGGTCTCCCATGGGGTGCAGGGCCCAAGGACTTGGGCCATCCTCCACTGCACTCCCTGGCCACAGCAGAGAGCTGGCCTGGAAGAGGGGCAACCAGGACAGAATCCGGCACCCCAACCGGGACTAGAACCCGGTGTGCCGGCACCGCTAGGTGGAGGATTAACCTATTGAGCCACGGCGCCGGCAATAAATAAGCATTTTTAAAAATAAAAATTTCTACTTCTTGAAATTCTTGTCTATTCATCATCCATCTATGATGTTAAATGTTTTTATCAATCTTACTTTGAGTAATCTATGGGGTAATTCATATATTGCCTTTGCATCAGAGCTTATTTCTTTAGTTTTATCTTAGTCCGTTGTTTACATAATAGTGTTCAATTGATTCATTTTGTGTGTGTGTATGTGTGTGTGTGTCAGAAAAAGCCATTCCCTCTCCCAGTCATCCTGGTTTGGCCTCCTGCAGGAGAAGACAATGATCACTCAGCCTAGCTGGAGACTCTCAATCCTTTGTGCTGGTACAAACTGCTGTCTTTGTCTGCAGCAGCAATCAGGAGTCCAGAGTCTGCCAAGTCTCATCAGAACCCAAGATGGGTGAGAGAGAAGCTGTGGTCCTTTTGACAGAACCTCACCAAGTTGAAATATTGGTTGAGTGCTCCCAATTTTTGTCTCCCCTGGTAGAAGCTGGAAGCTGTGTTTTTAAATGTTTTCTCTGTGGCAAGCTAGGGGAAAAAGCTGTCTTGACTGTCCACAACAGTTTAAAGTAACTGTTTTGTTCTCTGTATCCCAAAGTGTTTCAGCTCCAAGAAAGGTGCAGAAGCTTGCTCCCGTTAGTGCTATGAGAGAGGCGCCCCAAGTAACAAATTCTTTGTTACTTAGCTCCAGAAAAACTTGTGATGTTGGATTCAGCTCTTTCTTTCTCTAGGGACAAGTTGAAAGAGGTGCTTACTCCTGCTTATATAGTATTGCACCAGGATAAGTTATTTTATTGAGGTTGTATGAAATTTTCAGACAAGTTTTAATGTGTCTGATGTGCTCACTCAGGGTGGAAAGTATTTCTCACAAAGGGAATTGAGCCATGAATTGTGGTTAGATCAGTATATCTATGAGAATAACTAAGGTTTCCTGTTCTACCTTCTTGCTCCTGCACCATAGAATTCTTTAAAATTTAATGATTGTTGTGATACCTAAGTATGTATGTGAATCATTATATATGATACAAACATTACATTCATTACATTCTATCTTTTAACTCACTCAATTCTTTTTTTTTTTTTTTTTTTTTTTTTTTTTTGGCCAGGCAGAGTTAGTGAGAGAGAGAGACAGAGAGAGAGTTACAGACAGTGAGAGAGAGAGAAAGAAAAAGATCTTCCTTCTGTTGGTTCACTCCCATAATGGCCACCACAGCCAGCGCTGTGCCAATCTGAAGCCAGGAGCCAGGTGCTTCCTCCTGGTCTCCCATGAGGTGCAGGGCCCAAGCACTTGGGCCATCCTCCACTGCACTCTTGGGCCATAGCAGAGAGCTGGCCTGGAAGAGGGGCAACCGGGACAGAATCCGGCGCCCTGACCAGGACTAGAACCTGGTGTGTCAGCGCCGTAGGCGGAGGATTAGCCTGTTGAGCCGCAGCGCCGGCTGACAGTTACTTTTTCAAAAGAAACAGCTGTCACTATTGGTTTCTTCTGATTTGTCTTTAACTTATCAAATTATTATTCTCATATTTTCATAGCAGTTTTCAGGAAAATACTTCACAGAATAATCATTAAAAGGAAAATCTAAATTCTCATGAATTACTATTGTAACTGATATTATTTCACAAAATGAGAAAAGTTCTGAAAAATGCATAGAAGCATATGCAATGGGATCAATTTTACAACATGGTTCCTGGATAGATTATCACTTTTTAACAAAATATCTTATTCTAATTATTTTTACTACACTTTTGGAACCCTAGCTGTTTGAAATTACCTACTTTCTGTCTTTGCTTTGCTTTTCTAATACTGTGTTATTATATGGGATATTTTAAATTATCCATATGATAAAATATTAATTTTATGAAATCCTCCAGGAACTATTTTAAGATATTGGATGGGATTTATAAAATCAAAATAAATGACCATTTTTTATAAAGAAAGATTTCCCTGGAGTTATTGAGATATGATTTACATAGTGGAAGAGTGTATATGAATATTAAGTAACTGAACAAAAATGCTGATGATTGTCTAAGCATTTGTTTCTTATTTCATTGTGCAGGCTTTATGTTATTTCATTTGCTAATAGGTGGAAAATTGATTTCAATTATAAAATTAAAGACAAAGTTTCAAAAAATGAACTAAATAAACTCTAATACATTTATGAATGTATTAATTGGTTTAAAAAATAAAATGAAAAATCACGGTTCTGAACTGTTATACTCTTCCATGTGTAGCAGTACATTTGATGATACACATACACACACATCTGATGATACACACACATACTTACATACATATATACATGTACCTATCTGAAAAATCTATATTTGCTATTCAGGCAGGAATTCAACAAATATTGATACAGAGACTAGTATGTATCTGTCATGCCCTATTCCAAGGGTCAGGGGTGCTGATGTGGACCTAGTAATGTAGGCAAACTGTTCATTTCATGTTGAGATATATTCTGTAAAGGAAATATGCATTAGGATGGAATGATTACCATGATAAAGTCAGGCTGAAAAGCTATTTCTCAGTAGATGGTACATTGTACAGATGCCAAAATTGAGGAAGAAACTGTTCACCTAACATCAGAGAAAGATATTTAATGACATTGAAAAGTAAATGCAAATCAAGACAAAAGGCAGTTCTTGGTGCGCTCCAGAAAGTTCATGAGATTTGTGTATCTGGAGTGATAAAAAGAGTTGTTGGTTTCCTGACCTCCAATAACATTTATGTCTACATGTTTCTAGTTACTTTTACCACGCCATATTTATAATTCACTATAATGTAAAATTTACATTACTATCAGTAAAAATAAAATAATAGAAACATACAAAAATGGAAAATTATAATTTACATCAACTTATGTTTATAATTTAATTAATACAAAACAGCTTTACTGTTTCCAATATGACCTATATTTTTAGAAACCAATGTTTATCCATATGAAACACTGCAATCCAAATGCCGTATTATGAATGTCAGTAATTTGAATATTCTGTAAGTAAAAAGACCCCTCATATTTGCCTAATTTTCAATTTATTTCTATTATTTCATTGTAATTTATTTCTGAGGTACAGAATAATATTTCAATATGTGTATAAGTGGGCTATGATTAAATCAGATGAAGCTCCTGGTTTCAGCCTGGCCCAGCCCTGGCTGTTGGGGCCATTTGGGGAGTGAACCAGCATATGAAAGACCTCTCTCTCTATCTCTGTCTCCCTTTCTCTCTGTAATTCTGACTTTCAAATAATTAAATAAATCTTTTAAAAGTTATTCTTACATTTTTCATAGCTTTTGTGAACAGGATTGTTTTATTTCCTTCTTAGCAATTTTTTTCTACTAATATATCTGAGTCTCCCATGTTGGTTCAGAGTCCCAAGTTCTTGAGCAGTCTTCCCCAGCTTTTCCAGGTGCAGTAACGGGGAGCTGGCCTAGAAGTGGAGCAGCCAGGACACAAATCAGATCCCCAGTGAGATGCTATGCCATAATGCTGGCCCCCTAGTAATAAGCTTTTAAAATATTCATCTGTTTTTTGAAATAGTTTTTATAAACATAAAAAATGAGTTACCTAGTTATACTATAATTATGTGTGAACTAGCCTCTCATAGGCAGAATCAAATGGAATATTTTTAAGTCCATTCAGCTAATTTATATATTTTATAGTCAGCTTATATTCAAAACTATTATTGATAAAGGAAGATATACTCTTGTCTTCTTTCTGTTATTTTTTTCTGATGATTTCTATAACCTCTTCTTTTCTAAGTCTTTCATTCTTTTCCCTGGTTTGGTGGTATTCTGTATTGGTAGAGTTTGCTTCTCTTCTTTGCCATTGTAGAGCTGATCTACTATTGAGTCTTATACTTTCATGTGATATCATCCTTTCACTTGTGTTGTAGGACTTTCTTAAGTATTTGTTCAAGTGTGGTCAATGTGCTAACGTCTTCAGGTGTCAGAGGCCAAAGTTGTAGTGGTTATGCTATGTACAGCCAGCGGGGATGTAGCTCTCTGACGCAGGATATCACTGGCTGCTTTTGACCTGAAGCACCCAGTTATGTAAGTGGGACCCCTGTGAATTTTGGTTAGTCATTTAGGGGAGTAACTACTTTGATGAGCTCCATTGGGTATAGTACAGTATGCCAGATAGTGGTTTGGGATTCCTCTCAGTGTTTGAGGGCTACACAGGTAATATAGGAATTTCAGGGCCAATCTTTTCATGGAGATCTGCCCCACTGCTACCTGGGGCAAAGAGTGGTGGTCAGGCTGAGTACCCACTTCTTAGGGCCTTACCAGGACAAGCTTGCAAAATATGCTCTCAACTTCTTCGTGGGACCACTGGAAGGGGGATTGGGCTGCTTGGTTGTTTCCCAAGGGCTTCAGCTGGCAAAGTCACTCCAGAAAGTATGCTGGGCTCCTTCCCTGTGTAATTAATGAGTGGCTACTTGTCTTCTTCCCTGTGTTCCTGTGAGCTAAGCAACTCAGGATGGGCTTCCTATCTACCTTTTTCAGGCCTAAAAGTGGAAGGTAGAGCTATCTCAGTGCTCTGGGTAGCCTCAGTGGGCTGAACCACTCAGAGCTGGTTGCTTGCTTGCTTCCTAGGACCTACTGTGCAGCTGCCGACTGCGTCAGGTACAGCAGAAAAGTGTATTGAGATGCTTAGCTCCTTCCTAGTGCTGAGGGCGGGTGAGTGAGGCTTCATCACTATTTTGCAGTGCTGGGAGAGCAGAGCTCCTAGGGGCATTTGCCCAATGACTTCACAGAATCTTGAGAGTGTAGAGTCTCAAGACGTCTCCATGTGTTGCGGTTTGCATCTTCAATGTCCCATATAGAGTGCCAGTTTGAAACTGGACTTTCCCACTTCCAATCCAGCTCTCTGCTGTGCACTTAACCATTATGTATCTCTATGCTCTAGAATTCCTTTGCTACATCCCCACTGCAACCTGAAGTTATAACTCAAATGATCCACTCAAATTATTGTTGACTTTCCCTTGTTTGAGCCTTTATCAAAAGATATACATGTATAAGAAACTTATTCAAATGTAGTGCATAGCTATACTAAACTGGATGCTAATATGTAAGCAATTTGGCATATATAGCTTGCATTGTAATTAAGCCCTACATCATAGATATAATATATACACTGATCAATACGATATATACACTGATCAATACAATTATCTAGAGCAGTAGATACTCTTTTATCAAACATGATATGGTGACTATGAACTTTCACTTTATCTAATGGTGACAATGCAAGTTATCTGTGATAATTCTGTACCAGGCAATGACTAGGAGAATTAAATTATTAAAATAAGAGATTAGATATTCCTACTAATGTATGATGTATGATTTTACACTGAGCTACAGTGTGATGTGTTTCAGAGCAAGGTTTCTGGTTTACATGTGTTTGAATTCCTTCTGTATAACATACTAGTAAGATTATTTTCTTGACATGTAATATCCCTGAGACTAGATTTCAGTTTTAAGGGAGAACAATAGTTTCAATCTCAATTGAAAGTACACAAGCTAAGTGTATAATTGCAGAGCTATGGTCGGGGTCAGGTCTTTGTCATTGGTAGCTATCATTGTTTTTACAGTGTATTATTAGAGTATAAATAGCCCTAATGTTTATTGAAGGTCTCCGAATGCTAGGCTGTATATCATTGTAATTCCTTACCACTCAGTCTTCAGTTAGCTCCATTTTACAGATGAAGTTCAGAGAAATGGAATGACTTTTCAATAACAGCAGTAAGTAGTAACAAATGTGTGTCCTTATGTCACCACACAATTATTTCCTGTGTGGAATTTAATTTACTGCAGGAGTATATCTGCATTTATTCACTTATGTATTCATTAGTTCTATCTTGAGTTTAGGTAACCCATTCCCACTCCTTCATCTAGGAATTTGTTCTAATTTCTCTTTTTTTGATGTTTCCAACTCCTCTCCCCCTCATATTACTTTTCATTATGTGGACTTAAATTAATTTCATATTTATCATCAATTTTGTGTTCTTTGTTAAAAGCTATCTTGGGTTCAGTAAAAACAATTAACAAGGGAAGGGCAAAGAGGAACTCTTTAATATTCAGTTATTTAATTCTTAATTTTCTGTTTCCTTGATCTTTGCATTAGTTCTTCTTCAAGCACAGTTCCTATCAGATGGATGTATTGTTAATGCGAGACAGGATGTTGTGATCAGGGAGTCTCATGTGGATTATTTAATTGCTTTTCATGCTGACTGCCAGGCTCTTCCCTTCTGAGAATCTCCTAATCTTTTTTGTTATACAAAGTGAGGCTCTTGGTTATGTTTTTTGCTCCTGTCACAGAACAATATTGAAATTGTGCTTTCATGTTCATGAACGTGACCATTTTATTGATTGAAACTCTGAATAATGTATTAATGAAAGTGAAACTAAATATATTCAAGAATATATTAGTCATCTCAAAAACAGCAACATGTATCTATATACATTCTAAAAAAGAATGAAATGTTAATGCTGTTACAAAATCATTGTCAGTTAAGTCTATACTGAATATTTATAATATTATACAATATTATAGATAATATAATAATAATAAACTAAAAAGTATTACATATTGTATGTATTTCACTAAAATACAATTCTTAAGTAGCCTCAAAATTTCTTTTTTAAAATGTATTTATTTGAAAGGCAGAGTTACACTCAGAAAGAAGGGGAGAGAGAAAGAGAATAAGATTGAGCCATCTCAAATAGCACAACAGCGATGGCTAGGCCAGTCTGAAGCCAGGAGCCTAGAACTCTATCCAGGCTTCCCACATGGATGGCAGGTACCCAAACATTTGTGCTAATGTGAGGAGTCAGATGGGTTAATAGTCAGGGGATTTCAATGGAATTTGGGGTGTAAAATACTTGCTTCCTTCCAGAAAACTTTATCTTTATCAAGAACAAATCGGCTGGCTGGTGCCGCGGCTCACTAGGCTAATCTTCCGCCTGCAATGCCGGCACCCAGGGTTCTAGTCACGGTTGGGGCACCAAATTCTGTCCCAGTTGCTCCTCTTCCAGTCCAGCTCTCTGCTGTGGCCCGGGAGGGCAGTGGAGGATGGCCCAAGTGCTTGGGTCCCTGTACTCACATGGGAGACCAGGAGGAAGTACCTGGCTCCTGGCTTCGGATCAGCGCAGCAGCCATTAGGTGGCTTCTCAAGAGGATGCTGTGCCAGCTTGCAGAAACTGTTTCCATCTGAGGTTTCATGTGCATGGCCATCTAGAATTTCACTGTTTCAAGTCTGGAGAAAATAAATCTAAGAAGCATTTGAAACTCGCAGAGTCTTAAACAAAGAACAGAGTCATTATTAGAGGACCTAAGAAAGGCAAGTTTTCCCATTGATAGGCAAATAGAAAGTGACAGAAAGGGGCTAGATAGTAATCAAGTGAGCTTTAAGGCCTTGTCAGTTATGAGGTCCAGACCTATCTATCTCTTCACATCATAAGGGAGATGTGAACCTCCTTAAGGAGGGTACCCTGTTGACTTCCATTACCTAGCTGGCCTTGAAATCAGAGAAGACCCCCTAAAATCTACACTAAAAATGTGGCCCCTTAAGATTCCCAGAAGTGCTATCTGGGGTGCCACATGTGCTACAGGAATTTGGGGTGCCATATGATTTCACCACGGGCTTATTACTAAATCCCCAATATTAATAAGCCCAAGAGGGTTCTTGCCTAATATTTAGAGAAGAATTCTAAATATTGGCACAGATAAACGAGGCAGCATGGTACGTTTTAAGCTTTTATTTAGTGAGAAAGATGCATAGGAGAGTGAGATCTTTATTTAAGAGAGAGAAGTGGATGGGGATTCATACCGAGCACCAGGAACCAGCCACATGGAAGAGCATCTAGGCCAGGAATCCTAGAGCACATGGCTCTAAGGCCATGCGACCTTGAGGCGCGGGGCTACAGCAACCCCCCTCCTGACAAGAGGCCAGGGAAGAAGAGCGGGGTGGGCCACACCGTGGCCCAGCTTTTAACCACTTCCAAAGGGGAGTGGTTAATTAACCTGATTGGCTGGTGGGCACCCAGATGTGGCCAGGTAGGGAGATGAGGCCACACGGGGGCGTGGTGAAGGTTTCAGGCAGGGCGTGAAGTCACACAGTGGTGTGGCAAAGGCGTGGTCTTCCAGTTCACAAATCTAATCAATTTTAGCCTGTATGCCTGCCTACTTCAGCCTGGAAGGAGAGCTAGCTTGAAGAGAAGGTAGGTGAGTTTGTTACCAGAGAAGAAAAGGGTCCTTGTCTTCGCACAAGAAAGAATTCAGGCGTGAGACAGAGAGTAGTGGAAAGTAAAATAGCAAGGTTTATTAAGGTAGGGACATTCATAAGAACAGATGGGCACCTCTCCAGACAGGACCTGAGAGAGAGTGCCTAGTGCACATTTAGGCTGGGGTTTTTAAGGGGATGGGTCTTGCCTTCCCACCTCTTCTCTCCCCCTCTCCTTCTCCCAGAACAAAGGACTTGTTGGATGTAAATGCGAAAAATTCCTTTCTGAGTTTTTTCCATTGACGTTATCAGACAGGGGAAGCCTGGTTGGCATCTCCCTGCCTTAGAGGAAGGATGTCTATCAGGCCAGGTACAAGGGGCAGGACCCCCTGGAAGGTCATCAGGATCAGGATGGGACTTTGAAATGCAGATACTGAGCTGTACCTGGAAGGGTATTGGGATGCCTTTGAGATGCGCATGCTGGACATCTGTAGATGTCAGTTCCTTAGGCCTTTGTCACACACATATAAGCTCATTTCTGACTTTCTACCTAACAGGTTCTCTAAAAGGAATTTTACATTAGTATGTGCAATGTTGCAGTTATTTTTAACAAAAATATTTTCACATTGCTTTAGTTTGTAAGTAAAAATAAAATGTGGAAATTGAGAACCCCAGTTGTGCCTACCACATTTCCAGTGAAACCACACACACACATACTTCAGATGCCAATCAGAGTCAGTTGATGACCTAATCCGTGCCTCTGAATGACTATCTGTACCACCTTATTCAGTTCTGTTGATTTGTTGGAAGAGCTCACGTCATGCAGGAAAACACTTTGTTTACATTTATATATTTATTTCAAAGGGTAGAGATGGAAGAGATGTATAGTAGAATGCTTGAGTGTCTATACTCTCTCTGAATACATCATACCCCAGAGGCCTCCATGTGTTCAACTCTCCAGAGATTCTTGAACCCAGTCTTTCTGAGTTTCTATGAAGACTTCATTATGTATGAATAATAGATGATATCTTCACACTGGGCACCTATGCCCAGTCTGAAAGTAGGGAGGTGTGGGGAGCAACTCGGACTAGACTAAGTTACTGGAATTAAGACTTATTCTATACATCTGCTCTCCCACAATATGGCGCTGGGAGAGGAGAAAACAGCTTCTACCCAGCTGCCTCTCACCAACTTGATTGACTGAGCTGCAGGAGCTGATCTTGCTCCTGATTGGAGGAGAGCAGCGTACTCGGCGTGTGGGCAGCCGAGTTGGGATTGGCGGAGGAGGACTATAAAGGAGGAGAGAGACAACATGCACCAGGAACATCTATCTGAAGGAACACCTGTGCAGCCCCCGAGAGAGCCGGCCGGTGGTGTGCCGCTCCCCTGCGGAAGTGGGGAAAGTGTCCAGGGGGAACCGCCCTTCCACGGAGGTGGAAGGGACAGTAGCCAACCCGGGAAGAACCAGCAGCAAACCCGGGGAGGGCCGAGCAGACAAAAGAACAGCGCAGGGTCCTGTGTCGTTCCTCCACGAAGACGGGGAGCGACAGGGAGGCAGCAAGGACAGGAAATTTCCAACCTCTTAATCACGTAGTTAGTTCAACTGACAGTGAGCTCATATTTGGAGGCTAAGTTGGGGCATTGAAATGCTAGTCACCTGTATTGGCATGCATGATGCTCTAATAACTAATGAGATTCCAAATATTTTTGAAATTATTTCCCAGGAAAATGATGATGATGAACAAACATATTTGTGTGTATGTGTGTGTGTGTGTTATATACTCTTATGTCTCTAAGTCCATAACTCAACCAACTCAATATTGAAAATATTTGGAAAAAGAAAGCACATTACCCATCATATATAGACTTCCCCTGACTTGATACATGAACAGTTAGATAACTACCAACCAAAATTATGATTATCTCGTGTCATTGACCACTTTGTTGATTCAGTGTCTTCATTATATTAAGACAACATAGTGTTTTTAGCTCTAGTATGTATGCATCCATCCTTTTATTGGAATGTGAGTGTTACTTGCCATTTTTAGTGCTGACACTGCGTAAGTATCATTCTTGGTTAGTTTATACAGAAATATTCAATGTCTTCCATCTACTGGTGAATATGATGGAGAATAATTCATCCAAGGGTTGTATGTATTTCTGCTATAATTTAATTCTTCTAGAATATTGCAGAAATTTTGTTGTGAATGAAACATAGAGTCAAAATTAATCAGAAATCAGGAAAGTGATGGACCAAAATTAAATAGGTTTGCTGGGGCTTACAATTGAAATACCTTGTTTTCACTTACTTGTATAAACAAACATGCCGTCATTATAAATGTTTTTCTTTGAAATAGTGCAATCCATCTATTGTAATTTTTTTTTTCAAAAAAAATAGTGTGGTGGTTAAAAGCAAGTGCATTAAAATTGAAGTCATAAGTTATAGTTCCGCCTCTATCATCCACAAGCATTGGCTTTCCTTGGGCATGTATGATACTTGATTTTTCTGGTTTCAGCATCCTCCTCTATAAAAAGGGAAAATGATATTCACTATCTCCTCATTTATACAGAGAATAAATTCATTTTGTAGAAATTTCAACTATACTATATAAATATGCTGAAATCAAATTTGTAATCCTATAAAACAAAACAGAAAATACAATTTTTGAACAATCAAGGATAGATACACATCATATTGTGAAATTACAAAGGATTGTTTCAAAGTAATAAAATATGCATTATTTTACTTATAAAATTTTCCCTGTTTAATATGATTGTTACAATTATTTGTCCTGAAAAATAGTATTTACATTATCTTTATTTTTTCAAATTGTTTAATCAATCAGCTATTTACTTGATAGCATCTTATCCATTGCTGCATTCCTTTTGGGAAGGATGCAAACATAGACAGTAAATATCAGAAACATTTTCTGCACAGTGTGATATTATTTCCCATTGTCAGAGAAGTTTTATGTTTTCTATAATTGTTTTTTTTTTTTTTTTTTTTTTGACAGAGAGTAGATAGTGACAGAGAGAGAGACAGAGAGAAAGGTCTTCCTTTTGCCATTGGTTCAGTCTCCAATGGCCGCCATGGCTAGCACACTGCGGTTGGCGCACCGCGCTGATCCGAAGGCAGGAGCCAGGTGCTTCTCCTGGTCTCCCATGGGGTGCAGGGCCCAAGCACTTGGGCCATCCTCCACTGCCCTCCCGGGCCATAGCAGAGAGCTGGCCTGGAAGAGGGGCAACCGGGACAGAATCTGGCGCCCCGACCGGGACTAGCACCCAATGTGCCGGCACCGCTAGGTGGAGGATTAGCCTATTGAGCCGCGGCGCTGGCCATGTTTTCTATAATTGTTAAAGCAAGCACAAATATCAGTTTTTATAGAATCAATTTTGTCATTGTATTTTCAAAAAATAAATGAAACTTGATTTGGATTCTATATTAGAGTAGTACTTTAAATAGCAGCATAAATATATAGGACATTGTCATGTTACTATGACAATTACCTTATAAATGTCTCCCAAAAGTCATACAATTATGCATTTTTGAAGGGCTTCAAAAAGATAATCGTTCTAAATGAAGCATTGTCTCATTCAAGAGACATTGGCTAGAAATAATGACTCACTGATAGATGATTTATATATTAAGATTTGTTACTTTTGTGAATAATGCAAATAAAGTGAACAGAGGACTACTGAGTTTTCCACATCAATCTTTTTAAAATATTTATTTAATTTATTTGAAAGGCAGAGGGACAGAGAGAGGGAAGGAGAGAAAGAAAGGGAGAGATCGATCTTTCATTAATCCTGGCTGCCGTGAGCATTGAGGAGGGGTGAATTAGCCGATGGTAGTGTTGTCTGAGAAACATAAAACAACATTTCCATTTCAATATGTGGGTATCCATGTGTGAGGCTTACATGTCTGTATTTTGTTCTATGACAAATAGTGTACAGACACACCAGAAAGGGAGAGAGAAAAAATTAAGAGCATTCTTTTTTCCATTTATCTACAATATCACACTTTTGATCTTTCATACATAACTAGTTATCACATGGCTGTCAGCAAGTCAAAACTTTGCAAAACCCTATGAGCCGTAGGCTTTTCCCATCTGTATGAGCAAGAGAGTAAAAACATAAATTGTTTTGTTGCTTGTTCTGCAAAGCCCAAGATTCTACTTAGCATCAGGATTCTCAGAAGCCTGCCAGCTTAGCCTAAAGAGGTCCCAGGGTTCTTGTGCTGACACAGTGCTTGTTATGAAGGTTTGGAAATTATTCTACCTCAGTCTTTTGGGAGAGAGTGGTGGGACTGGAGCTCAGAACTCTTAAATCAGGATTATTCAAAACCACCAAAGGCAGTCTCAATTTTTTCAAAAGGCCTCTGGCATTCATTCTATAAAATTTGTGTACAAAATACCAAATTATAGGTATCCTCTACTTACTATAAGTGTCAATACATATATCAGACCTTTGGTGTTTTCTGGATTTCTTTAATCAGTAAAATCCCTGGAATTATTTAATATAGTAAATATTTTTAAAGATTTATTTATTTATTTGAAAGTCAGAGTTACACAGAGAGGAGAGGCGGAGAGAGAGATCTACCAGCGATGGTTCACTCCCCAGTTGGCTGCAATGGCCGGAGCTGCACCAATCCGAAGCCAGGAGCCAGGAGCTACACATGGGTGTAGGGGCCCAAGGACTTCGGCCATCATCTACTGCTTTCCCAGGCCTTAGCAGAGAGCTGGGTTGGAAGAGGAGCAGCCGGAACTAAAACCAGTGCCAATATGGGATGCCGGTGCTTCAGGCCAGGGCGTTAATCCACTGAGCCACAGCGCCAGTACTAATATAGTAAATATTAAATTACATATAAGGAAGCACAGCATCATTCAATGTAGCCAAATAAAGATCATAAAGGACGTAAAATAGCTTAGGATAATTCTCTATGTAACATAATAATTGTTGTTGAGTATGTAGAGAAATGAGCAATATTGCGCAGTGTTTGCAGGCGTTCAAAATGTTATAGCCACTCTGGAAAACACTACAGAAGTTCTTTAAAACTTAGAAACCGAGCTACCAAGTGATCCTACAATCCCACTTCAGGGTATAGATCTAAAAAAACACAAATCACAATCTTAAAGAGATAGCTTCTGGGGCTGGTGCCGTGGCTGGAGGTTAATCCTCTGCCTGCCATGCCGGTATCCCATCTGGACACCAGTTCTAGTCCCAGCTGCTCTTCTTCTGATCCAGCTCTCTGTTATGGCCTGGGAATTTAGTAGAAGATGGCCCAGGTAATTGCGCCCCTACACTCACATGGGAGACCCAGAAAAAGCTCCTTGCTCCTGGCTTCAGATCAGAACAGCACTGGCCGTTAGGCCATTGAGGGAGTGAACCAGCAGATGGAAGACCTTTCTCTCTGTCTCTCCCTCTTACTGTCTATAACTCTATTTCAAATAAATAAATAACGTTCTTTAAAAAAAGAGAGAGAACTTCCTTCCCATTTTCATTGTAGTATTATTAAAAATAACCAACATATGGAAACACCTAAGTGTTCATCAATGGATGAATGGGTAAATAAAATGTAATTTATAACTACTCCTTTAGTCATCATGGGATTTTGTCTTGATAAACTCATAATCAACTGAAATTTTCACAAATAAAACATGTGTTTAACATCTGAACCCACCAAATATGATAGCTTAGCCACTCAGTATACTGTAGTATACTGTAGAATACTGTGTTGTTTACACTTTTGATTACATGCCTGACAAGGAGCTGTGGCTCAGTTCCATTATCTCGTATCAGGAGAGACAATTATACCACACATCCATAGCCTTAGAAAAGATTAAAATGCAGAGTGTGATTTCTACTGAATACCCATGTCTTTTATAAGATTGTTAAAGTCTAAACATCCTAAATGGAACCATATTAAATAGAGGATTGTCTATATACATACAATGGAAGATACCTGAGTCAAAAAAAAAAAAAATACAGGAAATACTGCCATGGTAAACAACATAGGTGAATCTTTTTTTTTTTTTTTTTTTTTTTTTGACAGGCAGAGTGGACAGAAAGAGAGAGAGAGAGAGACAGAGGGAAAGGTCTTCCTTTTGCCATTGGTTCACCCCTCAAATGGCCTCTATGGCCGGCGCACCGCGCCAATCCGGAGCCAGGAGCCAGATGCTTCTCCTGGTCTCCCATGTGGGTGCAGAGCCCAAGGCTTGGGCCATCCTCCACTGCACCCCCCAGGCCACAGCAGAGAGCTGGACTGGAAGAGGAGCAACTGGGACAGAATCCGGTGCTCCGACCGGGACTAGAACCTGGTGTGCCAGCGCTGCAGGCAGAGGATTAGCCTAGTGAGCCGTGGCGCCAGCAATATAGGTGAATCTTGACATCATGCTAAGTGAAGTAAGCGGATTCTAGAAGGACAAATACTGCATGATCTCATTTAGATGAGGTATTTAAAGCTGTCAAACTCATAGAAACAGAAAGTAACAGGAAGAAGGGGAAATGTGAGCAATCCCATTAGTAGAAAATTTCAGTTATACAAGATGAATATATTCTAGAGTTGTGTGGCGCAGCATTCTGTCTACAGTACCTTAGACTTAAAAAAATTGAGCAAAATATAGGATACATATGGTATGTTTTTATCACAATAAATCTTTTAGCGAAAAAATAAGTTATCTACGTAATTGTGCTTTAATTTTAAAAATTTTACTAGTTGCTAACTAGTTTGTATCAATTTATCTCATATTATTTGCAATTTAAATTTCAGTCAACCTTAATTTAAATTTTAGAGCCATGTCTCATTGGTTGATTTTACCTGGTTATGAAACTATCAGCTATGTAAAGATGTTGATAATAGCTGTTAATAATTACATTAATATCTTCACTCTATGTAAACATGCAAAGTCATTAACCTTTTGGTACCACAGTAATACCTATTCATATTATTCATTATGTTTGCATGTCTATTTGTGTTACTACAAATTACATTATATAATTATGTGGCTTGCCAACTTACTTTCAATAACTTGTCACTTTGAATTGGTCTCTACGAAGAAATATGTCCCAAAAAGTGTTTCAATACCACCGTAAATTAAAGATACATGCAGAAGAGCGAGGCAATAGATAACACATTAAGCAAAGCATTTTGTGTCAGTCGATCAGCCAGTGACTATTTGCAGACACAAAATGCAGCTAGAAAACTCACAAAACAACAAAACAAAACACAGATATGAGCTACTCCATATTTCAACTGTTCCAAAGGATCTGTGTAGCAATTTCCCAGTGAATCAGGTTTTCTGTCCGCTTTTGAAAGCTCTGAAAAGCATTCCTAGAAAAATTATTTACTTGATGTCTGCTCAACATGTTTCCAAAACATATGGACAGATATAAGAATTGCTCAAGCTTTAATTTTTAAAATGCTTCGATGACTGATGTTTAGATATAGTTTTATCTTAAACATTGGGTACTCTAAATGGACTCAACAAAGCTAACTCAGAACATCTAGCCATAAAACAGCACCATAAATATAAAATGACTTCTATCACAACAAAACATTTAACTCTCAAGGCTACTTTAGAATATTAGCTCTACTATTGAAAAATATTAACTAAAATGTTGAAAAAGTAATGTCATTCAAGTCCCAATATCTATGTATTTAACAAGAGTGCTTTATAGATAATTTTTAGGTACATGTCTAGAATTACCGCTAGGACAACCCTACCTCTCATCAGTTTGCATGGGATAGTGCTGTCAGCCCATAACAACCATTAATGGAAGTTTGGATGGTTGCTTCTTAATGGTCATGAGAGCATTGACAGAGAAGCAGCTAGATGATTTGTTGCAAAATGGAAAATGAAAGGAGAATGTTCATTAGTGTGTTCAGAGAAGTAAAGAGCCGTCCATATTGTTGTTATAACCACAGTACATATTGTCATGCACCTATGACTGGCATTTTCCCTCCTGTTTCCTCCCCTCTTCTTCACTCCCCTCCTCCCCTGTCTTCTTTCTTCTCCTCTCCTCTCCTCTCCTCTCCTCTCCTCTCCTCTCCTCTCCTCTCCTCTCCTCTCCTCTCCTCTTTCCTCCCTAACCCTCATCTCCTCTCTTCCTCTCTGTTGCTCTGCTTTTCAAAGAAATAAATCAATGAAATTGTTAAAAATTAGAGTAAAATCCACGCTATTTGAAGTGTTTGTTTTTGTTGCTTAATCCTGACAATAGTCAGGGCCCTTGTTCTTACTGCTTTCCTCACTAGATCTTTTATACTCCAAGTTCCATTCTTCCCATTCACCTTCACTTAAGGGATAATGACTTATTTTTTCATTCATTTCCTTTATACAAATTCTTCCTATTTTACCTATTTTAATATTTATTTTATTTATTTTAAAGGCGGAGTTAGAAGGGGAGAGAGAGAGAGAGAGAGAGAGAGAGAGAGAGATCTTCCTTCTGCTGGTTCACTCTCCGAATGGCTGTAACTGCCAGGACTGGGCCAGACCAAAGCCAGGAGCCAGGAGCTTCTTCTGGATTTCCTACATAGGTGCAGTGGCCAAAACACCTGAGCCATCCTCTGCTGCTTTCCCAGGCACATTAGCAGTGACCTGGGTCAGAAGTGGAGCAGCCAGGATTGAACCAACACCCATATGGGATGCCAACGCCACAGGACAGGTGGCAGCTTAACCCCCTATGCCACAGTGCTAGCCCCTCAAATTCTTGCTATTTTTGTACAATACCATTTATCTGTTCTTCCTATCATTCATTACGATGACTGACATCTCCTACATAAAATTCTACAGTGATTCCTGATCTTTCCTGTGAAAGCCGATGTCTTCCATGAATTGGTCAGTTATTTATCTAGTATTCTATGTTATTAATGTCTGGTAAAAACAAAAGCTATGGTCCATTTTCTATGCATTCCCCATGTCTCTTATCCCACCAGATAGCTTTGTCTCATGACCTTCTCATCTTTGCTAGCATAAAACCTCAGTATTCATGTACATAAGCCTTAAAGAAGACCCTAATTCTCACTTCTGTTATAATACATTCTCTGAAATATTATATTGCCTATAGGCAATTCTATAGTGTCTAGTTTGGGATCATTACTCATTAGACTCTAGAAATTTCAGGGGTTTTGGAGATAATAAAAATAAGTTGATTAGAGAGTATATTGGGAAGTGATCAAGTGTGAAGCACTAGAAACTGTGTGAAGTTGTGGGAACTATTTCATATATAAAAAAGTAAAGAAATACAACATCTTAATTCTCAATTAATTACTATGTGTTGAGTACCAAAATTAACACACCAAAGTTTCTCTCTGCAACATTGTTTCCTGTTTTGCGTGCAAAAAGACTATTACATAATAGTGAATCCTAGTACTAAACACTATAGTTAGGAATACAAGTTGGTGTTTATTAAAAGTTTGTGATGCACAAGACAGCTAATGAGATACATTCAATAAATTTTAATAATCACAATTAAATCATTACAAAACAAATTTTAATAAATGTGTTTCTTATCAAACATCCCAAAAAGAAATATGTTGTTATTTCAGTTAATAGATGAAGAATGTGAAGCTTAGGATATTTAAATACCTTCCTGAAGTCACGTAACTGCAGATTCTTGAAAATGAATTTGGGCCCAGATTTGTCTTATTTCAGAAACTCAGTACTTACCTGCACTGCAGAACAAGTTCAAAGATTAATTTCTAACACACTTTCAACCCATCCATCAAAATGCTATTAAAGTGACAAATATATTTTTAAGAGATGCAACATTTTATATCTAGCTATTTCCTTTGTTCTATTTCTTCCCTCATTTTGCAAAGACATCTACTTTGTGCCATTGGCTATCAATCATTAGAAGCCACAGTCTATCTTTTTCTGAGCGAAAACAATAAAAACACTTGAGATACTTTATGGAATTCAGATATTGGAACATTTTGCAATGGCAACATCATATTACCTTGGGTTTTTCAGTATCTGTTGAAGAGGCCAATTTAGCTGAAGTGATTGGGGTCACAACCTATGGTTGACTGGCTCACTCCTTCTTCCTCTCTCCTTTTTTCATACTGATTCTTCAATGGTTGGGGAAAATTTAATATTGTTTTTCCTCATATTATCTTAATAAATAAATTTCATAATCCAACTTTAACATGTTTTTGAGTAATCTTTAATGGCTAGAGCTGAATCAACCTGTTCTTTATAATACAATTCTATTTTGAGCATATAATGATACATTAAAATAACTTCTCTAAATGTTTATTTATATATGTCATTCATCCTGTTTTAATTTTGCAAAAATAAAAACTGAATATGGTTACTCACATTTTCACTGAATATAACTCCTATGTGATGACATGTTTCAATGTCTAATTGCTTAAATAAAAGAGATTTTATACGTTCTTGGTATGGTCATAGTATTTTTTTTTAATTTTTTAACAGGCAGAGTTAGACAGTAAGAGAGAGAGAAAGAGATAAAGGTCTTCCTTTCTGTTGGTTCACCCCCCAAATGGCTGCTATGGCTGGCGCTGTGCCGATCCGAAGCCAGGAGCCAGGTACTTCCTCCTGTACCATGTGGGTACAGGGCCTAAACACTTGGGCCATCCTCCACTGCCTTCCCAGGCCACAGCAGAGAGCTGGACTGGAAGAGGAGTGACTGGGACAGAATCTGGCGCCCCAACTGGGACTAGAACCCCATGTGCTGGCGCCACAGGTGGATGATTAGCCTATTGAGCCACGGTGCTGGCCTGGTCATAGTATTTTGGTGTAGTCACATTGGTTGATGCTCATAAAATGACAATTGCTCAGCAGAAACTGAATTTATTTGTTATTATCTGGAATTATTCCATGTAAAGTTATCTAATCATGGATCTGCAACATATTTCTGTCATGCAATAAGTAAGTCATATATTTGGCTTAAAGATACAGTGAAATTAAAAGAAATTATAAATGACAATAAAAAAGCGAGAAAACTGCATAGTATAAGCAAAATGAACATGGTTGTTAATAATATCCTATATTCGTGAAACTAATATTTTACAGTTCCTCTTTAAGTTTTATTCAATAAATCACCATTTAATTTTTAAAATAAAATTCGTAGGCATGTTCCCAAAGCTAAGAGTATTTTATAATTTAACTACTTTTTGAAGAATGACCAGAAAATGTGGAGTATGCACAGCATACACATTTTCTTAATTAAGCCATTGCCAACATAGCCAAATTGTGGCATTCACAAAGTCTGGAAATTTCCGAGTAAGACAATATTTCTGGAAGTTGAGGCAGAATTAAGAAAAAACACCTTTTGTTTTTATGTGTTTTGCAAAGTTATTGCAACTCCTTACTTGTTAGATTTTGACTAGCACAGCCTCAAGCTAAACAAGCTACCTGAGGCAGTGAGCTGTGTGGTTCCCCTCAGACTCCAACATGTGTTGAAGTATTACTGCCTGTGATTGTTGCAGGCTTTCCATTCAGCTCAACGGCAAAGGAGACTGAAGAATCAGCCTCTAAAGCAAAACATCATCAATGTCAGAAACTTTTTGGAATTACTACATTCATATATTTTTATGGTGTCGCAAACATTAAGTGATATTGTACGCATGTATAAAATTGATGTAATGACACAAAACTCATGTCATTGCTGTGAGAAATAAATAGAAGATAACATGTGTGGTACAGCATGCAGTCCTGTGAGATCAGGCTTGTGACCCCAAACGGCTGCCTCTACCTTCCCTTCTGCAAGATACGCTTTCAAAGAAACAGGCTCACCTGTGAACAGAGTCAGCGGAGGAAAGCCTTTTCTTTCTACAGCAAAATTCAAAGAGATGTGATCTCAGTACCACATTAATCCCAGCCTCCATCTTTTGGGGTATGAGGAATAATCTACACATGAGCTGAAAGAATCACATTCATGACTGAAAGGTAACATATTGGAACATTGTAACTTTTGTGACTTTCAATCCTGGTTGATTCTACCAAACCATACCGTCCTTATCAGTAAACTATATTCCTCATTAGAAATATTTAGAAAAACTTTTGATGTCTGAATCTGTATTCTTAATTTTTAATGTTAGCTTTCCCCATCCATGTACCACAACACCTAGAAAGAATACATTATATGTGACTTATGATTTACTTGCCATGGCATCCTCTAACTCAGACACAGAAAAAGATGCTCCAGCATCTGTTCACTCCCCAATAACCAGGGCTAGAGACTTGAGCCATTACCTGCTGCCTCCTAAAATGTTCATTATCAGGAAGCTGGATCTGAAGCAGAATAGCTAGGACTCCAAGGATGTACTCCATTATGGGATAAAGGCATCCCAAGCAATGACCTAATTGCTGCCCAAAATACCTGCCCCATGAACTGGCCACTTTTGAAAGACCCAGATATTGTCTTTCTTCCTCATGGTATGACATTTTAAACACAATTCATCAGTGATTTGATCCAATGTCTAAAGGACACAGTATGTGTGCCTTTTTAGGACCTCAAGTAAAGCTAATTTTTTTGTCCTTTCTTTTTATTTAAAGCAAGAAAGGGAGGGAGAGAGAGAGAGAGGGAGAGAGAGAGTCACTTTTGTTACAGCATTGAATTGCAGTGTCACTTAGTTTTCAAAATAAAGACATGCTAACTTTCATAAAAGGGTATCTCAGAAGTAACTGGATTCTCAAATTGACATAAAGCATATTGCCTTTTTGATGTAAGAAAATAGACTAATAAAAATTATAAGCTATTCAGTTGTGATGTTCTATATTTATACTTTTACTATCATCTAATTAAATTTACCACTAGATTTAGGCATTCTGATTTTCACGTCACATTTGAAGTCCTTACTTTCTTCTTCACAATTTGCTATTTCTATTTATTTTATTAAGGGTTTTTACTCCCAGTCCTAACCAAATGTACATGTTTCTGAGTTTTTGCTTATATTGATGTAAAACCTTAACAAGGTTTCTTTTTAATTATATCTCAAAATTGGGAATATGAAAAGTTACCTATCAAAACAGACATAACCAAGTACTTTCACTCTGAGCTACTTTGCATTTAAATTAGAAATAGTTGTGATGGGGGCCAGCGCTGTAGCTTAGTGGGTAAAGCTGCCATCTGTAGCACTGTCATCCCAAGAGTGCCAGCTCAAGTCCTAGCTGCTCCACTTCCAATCCAGCTCCCTTCTAATGGCCTGGGAAAAGCAGGGAAGTATGGTCTAAGTGCTTGGGCCCCTGCACCCACGTGGGGACCTGGAAGAAGCTCCTGGATCCTGGCTCCAGCTTGGTGTAGCCCTGGCCATAGCACCATTTGGGGAGTGACCTAGCATTTAGAAGATCTCTCTCTCTGTCACTCCCTCTCTCTCTTTCTGTAACTCTGCCTTAGAAATCTTAAAAAAAAAAAAAAAAAAAAAGGAAGATGGTCCTGTTATTTGCAATCCAATGGAAATACATAGTTTAATATGGGGGCCTTAAAACAGCATGCAGGCATCTCAGTGGAAAGAAAGAAAGATAAGAAAGGTAATTAGAACAACCCTGAGATGAAACAAAGGAAGGAAGGGAAGGAGAGAGGAAGAGAGGGAGAGAGACAAAGTTTTCAACTTTTCCAGAGAGTGTTTCTTTGTGAATTTGTTTCTTTTCAAATTATTCACTAATTGATCTGTTAGATACAGTTGTAAGTTCAAGTGTATTTTATCCTCTATTTTACACATAAAATGAATCTCATTGCTCAGTCCCAGTGGGTATTTAGGAGTATCTATTGAGTGTGCATTTTACATGGCGTTTATGGATGTAGACACAGAGTAATGTCTACTTTGATGTTACACAAAAAGGCATTTCTCATCACGGAAACGTCTGCTTCCCATGGCACTGAGTAACTTGTAGCTAATTGCAGAATACTTCTCATGGGGCTTATTTCCTGTGAAATATTAGAATATCTAGACCTGTTAGAAAAAAGTGAAGAAAAAAGCAGAGATAAATTTAAAAATAACAACCTTAATTTATATCCAGCAGAGGAAATTATGGTCAGTAGATAAAACAAAAAGCACATTCTTTGTCCTTGAATAAATGAATTAATAGTCACACTTCAGGAAGTGGATGTGGAAATCTTTAGTGGAGGCCAGGACATTTATAGATATTCATGCACACATTGGTGAATGCACTGGGGAACTCTTGATAAGATAATGTGTTACTGCTGTCTCTATGGTGCTGCATGTATAATTGTCTTCACTTTCTAGGTTATAGTGGTCTAGGAGAATAATGAATGTATGGGGATCTTTTGCTTCCTGATATCATTTGCCAGTGCCAGTTTTAGTGTGTCTCAGCTCAGGTCTGTTTCTCAAACAACCAGAGATCAGTCCTCAGAATCCCCCAGCAAGTGAATGAATGTAGATTTACCAGTAAGCGTCTCTGTCCCTGGTGTACTGATTGCAGAACTGCAAAACAGAAACGCTCAATGAATTTCATAGAACAGTATCGTAAGAACTGTGTTGGATTTTAAGCCAGAGCAACTAAAAGGAAGGAAACAGAAAAGCTGAGAGAGTAGATATACATGACAGGCATCTGTACATCGATGGCATTTCAAAGTGAGACATTGACCTGCACTGTCCAAATAGCCATAAGCTTTGTAAATCTATTAAAGTTAAAATTAGTTAAATTCAGCAAAATTAAAATTAAGTGCTTTTATCACTCTGGCCATGTTCCAAGTGTTCCTTGCTAAAGCCAGGAATTGAATTCTAAGTTTTTATTACTTCAGGAGGTTTATTTCAAAGCAAACTCTGTTTCCTGAATTTCTTCCATTTTATGGAATTTAATGAAATCCAATTATCTCCATGTAAAATGAATATGATTCTTATCACAGATTAACACATTATAATAAATTTTGCTTATAGAGACTTTTTAAGTTATTCATCATCATTTTTATATCTTACAATATGTTTTTAGGATGATTAAATAAATCAGATAGATTGTAAACAATACCACAAATGAAAGGTCCACTCAAGGGATCAGGTGTTGTGGCACAGTGAGGTAAGTAGGCACTTTGTTCACCCACATCGCATTACAGAATGCCAGGTTCAAGTACTGGCTCTTCCACTTCCAATGCAGCTTCTTGCTAATAGATCCTGGGACACAGTAGATAACAGTTTAAGTGCTTGGGCTCCTGATTTCAGCCTGACCCAGCCCTGGCTGTCGTGGACATTTGGAGACTAAACCATTGGATGGTAGATTTTTCTCTATCTCTGCCTCCCTGTGTTGCTGTGTCTTTCAAGCAGATGAAAGTAAATAAATAAATAAATAAAGCTCTTTTTTTTAAAAAAAAAAAAAAGGTACATATTCAATCAAATATTGAGCGTGTTAAGCTTAGAGGTCAGCTGGTGCCGCGGCTCGCTAGACTAATCTTCCGCCTGCAACACCGGCGCTCCGGGTTCTAGTCCCGGTCTGGGTGCCGGATTCTGTCCCGGTTGCTCCTCTTCCAGTCCAGCCCTCTGCTGTGGCCCGGGAGTGCAGTGGAGGATGGCCCAAGTGCTTGGGCCCTGCACCATCATGGGAGACCGAGGGGGAAGCACCTGACTCCTGGCTTTGGATCAGCACAGCGCGCCAGACGTAATGGTCATTTGGGGGGGGTGAACCAATGGAAGGAGGACCTTTCTCTCTATCTCTCTCTCTCACTGTCTAACTCTGCATGTCAAAAAAAAAAAAAAAAAAGCTTAGAGGTCTATATGTATCCACTTATTAACTTATAATAAACTTACTATTCATGACTACATGCAAGGTATAGAATATAACCTTTTGCCTAATGGGGCTTATATTTATTTTTGCAGTGGAGACTATAATAGGAAAATTAATATCACAGTTAATACTTTAGCTATAAATTAGAAAACTATTGAAAATTAGAAACACTGGGGCAGGGGTGAGGGAATGTCACTGTGGCTCAGAGAGTTAAGAGACTACCTGCAGAACCATCTTCTTGTGTTACACTCCCAGTTGCTCTGCTTCCAATCCAATTCCTTCTAAGGCTCCTGGGAAAGGAGCAGTGGATGTCCTAAATGCTTGGGCCCCTGCCACCCAACTGGGAGACCTGAATAAGATTCTGAGTTCCTGACTCCAGCATGGACTGACCCTGACTATCGTGGCCATTTGGGGAGTGAACCAAAGGATGGAACATGTCTTTCTTTCCCTCTATGTTGCTCTGCTTTCAAAATAATATTTTTTTCTTGAAACAGCTTTACTAAAATCAATTCACATATCATAAAATCCACTCATTTTTATTTAACTTTTTTGAAAGCATTTTTTTATTTTTAAATGACATAAAATTGTACATATTTATGGGATATCACGTGATGTTTCTTTTTTAAAAAAGATTGGGCTGGCGTCACGGCTCACTAAGCTAATCCTCCGCCTGCGGCACAGGCACTCTGGGTTCTTGTCCAGGTCGGGGCGCCAGATTCTGTCCCAGTTGCTCCTTTTCCAGTCCAGTTCTCTGCTGGGGCCCGGGAAGGCAGTGGAGGATGGCCCAAGTGCTTGGGCCCAGCACCTGCATGGGAGACCAGGAGAAGCACCTGGCTCCTGGCTTCAGAGCAGCGCAGTGCACCAGCCGCAGTGGCCATTGGGGGGTGAACCAATGGAAAACGAAGACCTTTCTCTCTGTCTCTCTCTCTCTCACTTTTCACTCTGCCTGTCAAAAAAAAAAAAAAAAAAAAAAAAAAAAAAAAAAAAAAAGAGGTGAGGCAAAGAGAGAGAGAGAGAGATCTTCCATCTGATGGTTCACTCCCCAGTTGGCCGCAATGGCTGGAGCTGCGCCAATCCGAAGCCAGGAGCCAGGAGCTTCATCCAGGTCTCCAACCTGGGTGCAGGGGCCCAAGGACTTGGGCCACTTTCCACTGCTATCCTAGACCATAGCAGAGAGCTGGATCAGAAGAGGAGCAGCTAGGACTAGAACTGGCAGCCATATGGAATGCTGGCGTTTCAGGCCAGGCCATTAACCCGCTGCACCACAGCGCCGGCCCCATCATGTGATGTTTCAATACGTACATACAGTGTGTAATATCGAACCTGGATAAACGCATATATCTCAGGTGTACAATCATGGTTTTTTTTTTTTTTTTTTCCTTTTTGGTGTTTTCAGGAAGTTGTGTGACTATTACCACTATCTCTTTCCAGAACATCTTCATTTCCCCCTCAGAAGAAACCCTGTCCCCATTAGCAGTCATTCTTCACTCCCCTCAGCCTCAGCTCCTGGCTGTCTCTCACTAATCTATCTGTACAGATTTGCCTTTTCTGGGCATTTCACACTAACGGAATTATGCAATAAATATATGGTCATGGTCTCAAAATCAATCTTTTTAAAAAAACTAAGGTAACAAGATTTTATAGACAAAGTGAAACATAACCTCACTCTGAGGCACAGAAAGTGCTAGTGTGATATAAAAAAAAAATTAAGAGGCAGAGAGACAGAAAAAGGTCTCATCTGCTAATTTGTATTCCAAATGCTTTTAATGACCAGAAAGGCAAAGTTGAATGCCAGGAACTCAACCCGGGTCTCCATTAGGTGGCAGAAACCCATCTCCTTCAGGCATTTCTGTTGTCTCCCAGGGTGCAAAGTAGGAAGCTGGAATCAGGACCCAGACCTAGGGGTTGAATCTGCATACTTTATTGTGGGAAAGCATCCTAACTGGTTGATATCTTAGTTGTTTGGCCAAATTCCCACCTCAATCAAATGATATTTAATTTAATATAAGAATGTACAGGTTAAAGAATAGGTGGAATTTGAATTTTTGGTAGGGCATTGAGGATGATGGCTAGAATTTGGGGAGAAGTAGTACATTCCAAACTGAAAAAAATGATATTGCAGAAATCCCTGGAGTTAAAATAAGCATAACACCTCTAAGGACTCATGACCAGTGCAAAACATAAGGGCACAGACTGAGGGTCTGTAAAGCAAGGTAAGGCCTACATATCAACAATGACAGATAATGTATCTGTTAATTTTTATCTTGACAGCAATATGAAGATACTAAGTTGTTTTGGCATATGTTATATATCACCTCAATATGAATTTCTAAAATAACTGTTCTATTAACATTTAGAAAAAAGTATTGTAGACTGACAAAAAAGTAGATGCAGAGAGGAAAATTAGAAGTCTAGATAGGGCCAGTACCATGGCTCACTTGGTTAATCCTCCGCCTGTGATACTGGTATCCCATATGGGTGCCAGGTTCTAGTCCCAGTTGCTCCTCTTCCAGTACAGCTCTCTGTTGTGGCCCGGTAGGGCAGTGGAGGATGGCCCAAGTGCTTGGGCTCCTGCACCCGCCTGGGATACCAGGAGGAATCACCTGGCTCCTGGCTTTGGGTTGGCATAGCTCTGGCCGTAGCGGCCATTTAGGGAGTGAACCAATGGAGGGAAGACCTTTGTCTCTCTCTCTCTCACTAGCTATCTGTCAAATAAAAAAAAAAAGAAGTCTAGGTATAATGATGTAAATAGTAACCATACCCATATCTATACCTGTCTTTAGCATCTATCATATAAGCCTCACAATGACCCAGGGACAAAGTTCAATTATTATCCCCAAAGATGGCTTAAAATGTTACTTGTCTATTATCTTTTGCATAAAGAAAAACTAGATGATAAAAAAATTTGAATTTCAGGCAAATTAGAGAACAAGTAAACAACAACAGTACCAAGAACATTAAGACCCAAACTAGCGAATTGTTTGATTTTTGTTGACTAAGACTAAAAATCTGGAAAAATAAAAAAAATAGGGAAAACCTATATAATTTCTCATTTGTGTGTAATAAAATAAGTGGATATCACCTATGTTCGCTATTCTGCTTGCAGATAATATTACTATATAAACATATCACACAACTAAACTAATTGTTAACTGATTTCAAATGAACTTTCCTACTGTTTTCCAACAAGCTTAATTTCCAAAACCCTTATCTAACAACTCCATTTATCCTTCAGTCTCCTTAATGCCACTTAGAAATCAAGATATTTTGTTTCTTTCCTAAAAGGTTGCCTTCATAGTGTTCGAGGAGGCAGTGCCACATTAGGCTATAAAAGAGCTTCAGTACTTCCCTCATCTGCCATCCAAGGAGGGGAAATCAATTTTCCAGGTTTTCTATAGCTCCTTTTTATGGTTTCCATAGCATTCTAAGGCAGGCTGAAAAGAAGGAGTTAAAAAAAAAAGAGAGAGATTTATTTCCAACTCTAAGCAGAGGCAGAGCCCCAAGTTAAAAAAAAAAAAAAAAAAAGCAATCATGATGTAAAAAAGGGAAAGCTAAAAAGAAGCAAGCTTCTATAGGCCCATACTGAATATGGCTTTTGTTTTGGAAATTCAAGGAGTAATAAATTATAAGAGAACACAGGACATCATCTGTGTCATTGGATCTGTACCTATCGCTTGATGAGGGAGTTGAGTGACAATACACAGATGGAGGGCAATGGATTTAGGAAATAATGTGCCAGCTCCCAGGATAGAACTTGAAATGTGCACTTGCTGTTGGCACCAGAACTGGGGCTTTGTTTGCTCTAATGCTGGTACTGCATGCTCTCACTCTGCTTTTTGTGCCAAATTTAGATGCTCAGATTTGAAAGCTAAAATTTATCAAGTTTTAGCACTGCCTTTCCAAAGCCAAATGATAATGGTATAAAAAAGATACATTTTTTTACTTCAATTCAAAAGTGGAACTACCACGTTAAAGTATATTCACTTTTCTCAAAAAAAAATCAGATATGAAACACTTCTCTTTAGACATTTCATTTGAAAGATACTAGAAAGCTTTTTTCTATCTATTCCTTTCTTCTTTTCCCATGGGGTAGTATGGCCTTGTGTCAATTTCCTCTGGCTTTTAGATGTAGATGTAGATGTATACATATATATATATATATATATATATATATATATATATATATATTTCTTTTCTGTCCTAGACTCCAGTTATATTCCTTGATCTTTTGAACTGCAGTAACTCAAATAGTGAGTCTTCAGGAGAAATTAAGCTGATCATTTTAATGAATTAGGCTCCAACCAATTAAAAATGTAGCTCCATTGTAAGCTGCAATCTGGCTGAGACATTTCTTCTTGGGGACACATTATTTTGCATTTTATAATATTAAAGATCTTCTACAGTCTCCTCTGGATGCATCATGCTCATAATACAAAAGACTATAGAAACTTTCAATATTCACTATAATAAATATTTATTAAGTGGTAAAATATTTCATTCCTGGGACCCTAAACTGTTTGGTAGCCATTCTCAATCTCTTCTTATACAATAGAGTCACATAAAGAACAATATAAAAATTACCTTTGTCCTGACTCAACCTCAGTCCAATTAAATTGGAATCTTTGACAGCAGAATTTAAATAGTAATATTTTTAAAATCCTTCTCAGTTGATTTAATGTGCAGTCTGTATAGAGAAAATGTATCTGTATTAAGAAGTGTTCTGTCTTTGTGGAAATAGTGCAGGGATAGTTTAAGCAAGAAGAAGCAAAGAAACAGAGATGTTAAATCAGGGACCATAGAGGAAAAATAAATTTATGAACGTTCTAGTCACTTACCAATGTTTAGTAAGATGAGAATTAGGGGTGCTATAAAGAACCATCAGGGAGTGGACATTGTGGTACAGCAGGTAAAGCCATTGCTAAGATACCAGTGTCCCATGTCAGAGTTCTGATTTGAGTCCTGGCCATTCCACTTCCAATGCTGCTCCCTATTTTTGTTCATTGGAATGCAGCAGAAGATGGCTAGAGTACTTGGGCCCCTGCACCCATTTAGGAGAACTGGATGGAGTTCCAGGCTCCTGGCTTTGACTTGTTCCAAATAGCTGTGAAATTTGGGGTCACAACAAATTAAAGAGCTTTCTCTCATTCAACAAACACAATGTCACTCTACTTTTCAAATAAATCAGTTAATGCAAAAAACTTAAAAAGAATCAGCACATTTTCTTGGTTTTTCTTTTTGAAGTTCTACACAATATTTATACTAACATAAATTTATGAATTTAGAATTTGTATGTAGAGCATGTGTATTGTTGTATATGCCCCTACACTCAATTTGTTACTGAAAAATATCAAGTAGATAACTTTTCTGGCTATCCCTATCCTGAAAACCCAATATTAAAAATCAAATGTAGCACCAGTCTTTCCCTTAGCATAATCACACACTGGGAAACAATGCTGGTTATAGCCATGTAATCTGGCAATTATTGGTTATGTTTATGTTGGCATTCAGGTTGGCAAGAACCCTGAGTCTCTCTTCTGGTGTTAAGAGAACTGAGCTCCTTGAGACTTGGCTGCGAAAAATTGCATCAAGCCAAGTGCCGCTTTCCCGTTAGGGCATCACTGAAGGCCAATGCTTTTAAAGGGAGGCAAACCAACTGGGGATCAACCTGATCAAGCTAACTCCTATCCACTGCATGCACTGGTCTCATTCAAAGAACAACATCTTATCCATTCTGCCAGAATCCATATTCTCTCAATTGTTAGGACTTTCAGGTAAATCACTAGCATCCGAAGAGACACTAGGACCCATAGAAATGGCTATCACCCTGAGAATGCAGACTCTTATATAGCCAATGCTTGTTTAGTCTAAAAAATATAACAGATGTAGTTGTTTAGGTAAACCAGTACCTTTAGCGTGTCCCATGTGTCTTGCAAAGCCTAGGCTCCCAGTCATTCTGGAGGAGAGAAGAGCCATTCTGCCTGGCTCCCTGTACCACATATCCAAGCCAATGCCCTCTACTGACTTACTGACTAGGCTTTAAATTGAAACATAAGAACTCAATGAGATAACATTACCCAACATGTACGAGTTTTAACCACTTAATATAGATCAGGAACCATTCTAAGTGTTTCCATTTAATGGCTCATTATCCCTTACAACTGTGTGAGTTATTATTATTTTTCCACGTTTAAAGGAGTACATTGAGGCATTAAGAGGGTAAGTCACTCCCAAAGTTTATGAGGCAACTGAGTACCATGGCTTGGTTTCAAATGGTGCTATTTGTACTGGGGCTCTCCTCTGCTGCTTATCACAGCTGTTTTGTGTGCACGAAGGAGCTACACTTTTTGGAGAATGAATTACTCACATGCCACAGTGACAGTGGAAAACTAGTTAGGGGGTTATTGTAGTTGTTAAAGCATCTTAGGGATATGTTATCAGAACAGGAAAACAGCAGATTCAAAAGATGCCTTGAAAGATGAATCAGCAAGAATTGGTGACTGAGTGGTTATGGTGGGTAAGATCATGCTGTGTCAATCACTATTCTTTCTTTTCTATCTTGCAAAATGAGATAAAAAGAAGTGAAGACAAAAGAGCTGTGTGTCTGAAAGATCATGAATTTAATTGGGGCATGATAGCATTGAGAAGACAGTGGTATTTCTGTTGGAATAATCAAGCAGTTTCTTGTGTATTTTATTTATATCCCCTCTGATTATCATAGAGGTTACTTCCAAGGAATTTCAAATCAATGAAATTAGTGTCATCAAATAATTATAGAAAAGTAAAATACAGAAGACAATATCCCAAGCAAGATGGAAAAAGAGCAAAAGATATTTTCAACAAAACAAAAGTTTTAAAAAAAGTAAATGCAAGGCTGGCATTGTGCATAGTGTGTTAAACTGACTCTTGTGACACCGACGTCTCTATCAGAGTGCTGGTTCGAATCCCAGATTCTGTGCTTCCCATCCTGCTTCCTGTTAAAATGCCTGAGAAGTCGATGGATGGTGGCCCAAATACTTGGATCCTTGCACCAATGGGGACAGGAGGATCATGTTCCTGGCTCCTGGTTTCAGACTGGCCTAGCCCTGACTCTTGTGGCTTTTGGGGGAATAATCTAACAGGTAGGTGATCTCTCTCATTCTCTTTCTCCCTCCCTTTCTTTGTCTCTGACCCTCTGCCTTTCAAATAAATAAACATTTAAGAAAAGAAAATTATTACTAGCATTCTATTATTACTAGCATTGATTATTACTAGCATTCTATTTAAAAGTCAGTGAAGGATACAAAACCAGGTATATGATGTCGCATCCCAATGGTTTAGGAACTTCAACTTCAGTGTGGTTGTGAATTTTATAACCTGGAGAGGGAAATTAATTTGAACTTCCTTATTAGAAATAATTTTCTAAACTGATTTAATCATTCATTAGTAGTGATAAAGTAAAAATTAGAATACTCATGGGAATATAAGTTTTGGCAACTAAACATTTACAAGTAGAATGAAAACATAACATTATTTTAGTGACAAAGAAAACTAAAATCCAAGCATAGATTTCCATGAACTTTTTGAAGATCTCTCATATCTATGGTTTCACAATTTCCATAGTCTACAACTAGGAAAAATAAGTGAAAGAGTTAATTTCCTTAAATAAATTGAAGTATACCGGTAATGTCAGGTTGTTTATATATGTGTGTGTGTGTGTGTGTGTATATATATATATATATATATATATATAGTGACACTGTGTTCCTCCCTACCTATTTGAATAATTAGATTAATTTAAAAAGTATTTGCTGGGGTCCCAAAATGCTTTTGTATGCTATAGGAAATGTTAAAAGTAATAATAATAATAAGAAGAAGAAACTCAGTCTCTTTTACTATTTTTTTAAGATTTTATTTATTTATTTGAGAGATAAAGTTACAGTGAGAAGGGAAGACAGAGAGAAAAGTCTTTCTTCCATTGGTTCACTCCCCAAAGGGCCGCAAAGGCCGGAGCTGCGCTGATCCGAAGCCAGGAGCCAGGTGGTTCTTCCAGGTCTCCCACGTGAATGCAGGGTCCAAGGACTTCGGCCATCATCTACTGCTTTCCCAGGCCATAGCAGAGAGCTGGATTGGAAAAGGAGCAGCCGGGACTACAACTGTGCCCCTATGGGATGCTGGTGCCACAGGTGGAGGATTAACCTGCTGTGCCACAGAGCCAACCCCCAATCTCTTTTACTATTATGTTACAAATTTTGGCCACATTCAAGTAATGAATGGGGTAAGACAATTGAAATAAAAGAATTTTTTATTTTGAACCAGGATGAAGAGGAATCTGCACTGAATTGAGAGAAATTCAGCAGGAAGATGGGTGTTTTAAGCAGAGAGTATTCTGAAAGGTGAAAGATCAGAGGAATCAAAGAAGGGTGTAGAGAATAATACTGTTCCTAGTAAGGAACAGTAAAGCTTAATTGTACATGATCTGCTGGGTAATGGAAATATAATGTCAACTTTTAAGCAGTAAAGGGACTTAACCAGAAGGGATCTGAATCAGTTTTCACAATGACACTGAAACCAATTGAAGTGATAAAATAGCAACAAATAATTCAAGCTACAGAGAATGATGACCTGAACTTTGGGTATAGCTTCAAGATAAATAAATGGTATCATAGGAAGGCTTGACTGGAACATAGAATAAAATAAGTGAAGCTTTGGGGCCAATGTTGTGGTGTTGTGAGTAAAGCTTCTGTCTCTGATGTGGGTATCCCATATGAGTGCTGATTCTTGGGAAAATTAGCAGAGGATGGCCCAACTGTTTGAATTCTTCCCACCCATTTAGACCTGAATATGGCTCTTGGCTTCAGTCTTGCCAGCCTTGGCAGTTGCAGCCATTTGGGGAATGAACCGGTAGATGGAAGATCATTGTCTATCTCTGTCTCTCCCTCTCCCTGCAATTCTTTCAAATAAATAAATAATTGTTTAAAATAAAGCTTCCCCTTTATCGTATTTCCATCACAAAACTTCATTTTCTAATATAGTAAAGTACTGTAAGTATTTTTTTTAATGGTAATCTGGGCACCCTTCCCATCTCTTTTGTCTTTTTCTTTGTAAATCCTACCAGACTCTAATGTTCACTGTAATCCAGTGTTTTCCCCCCTAATCCTAAATAGAATATGCAGCATACAAAGATATATCTGGGCTCAAGGGAACATTTAGAATACTGTATCTACAGTTTGTCATTGACAAGATTGGGAAAAAAAAAAAGTTGTTCCTATATGTTTCCTCCTCTCTTGTCAGGCATTGATCTTAACTGTCCCTTAGGGTTCCCAAAATCAGTGTGCCTAAAAAGGAACACATTGTCGTTTCTACAAATACCTGCTTCCCCTTTTTTGTTTATCACCAATTATGTGTCTGTCCACCAAGTTCAAGTGAAAGCAATGGAATCATCTTCAATCTGTAAACTTAACTCAGAAGCCCCTGATTCGCTTATTAAGGCAGGGTAAGAACATAGGAAATTACTAAATTATGCTATTTAAGAAAGCTTGAGCAACAGAGAATGGAAAAGACAATAATGCTATAGCTGAGAATTTGGTTCAAATGATTCTCTAATGCTGTATCAGTAGTTTTTTTGGAGGGGTCAGTGTTGCGGCATAACTGGTTAAGACATCACATCTAGCCGGCGCCGCGGCTCACTAGGCTAATCCTCCGCCTTGCGGCGCCGGCACACCGGGTTCTAGTCCCGGTCGGGGTGCCAGATTCTGTCCCGGTTGCCCCTCTTCCAGGCCAGCTCTCTGCTGTGGCCAGGGAGTGCAGTGTAGGATGGCCCAAGTGCTTGGGCCCTGCACCCCATGGGAGACCAGGATAAGTACCTGGCTCCTGCCTTTGGATCAGCGCGGTGCGCTGGCCGCAGCGCTGGCCGTGTCGGCCATTGGAGGGTGAACCAGCGGCAAAGAAAGACCTTTCTCTCTGTCTCTCTCTCTCTCACTGTCCACTCTGCCTGTCAAAAAAAAAAAAAAAAAGAAAGAAAGAAAGAAAAAGAAAAAAGAAAAAAGAAAAGAAAGAAAGAAAAAAAAAAAAGACATCACATCTAACACCAATATCCCTTTTTGGTGGACTGGCTTCTGTCCCTGCTGCTGTACTCCTGATCCAGTTTTCTGCTAATGTACCTGGAAGGCAGCATAAAGCTGGCCAATGTACTTGGATATCTATCACCCATGTGGGAAACCTACATGGAGGATGGCCAGATTACTTGGGTCCCTGCTACCATGTAGAATACCTGTATTTGACCTCACCTAACCCTGGCTGTTGTAGTCATTTGGTTAGTGAACTAGCAGATGAAACATTCTCTCTTTCTCTCTCTGTGTTTCTCTCTCTCTCCCTCTCTCTGCCTTTAGAGTAAATAAACAAATATTTTAAAAGATAGTTTTTTTTTTAAACTTTTATTTAATGAATATAAATTTCCAAAGTACGACTTATGGATTACCATGGCTTCCCCCCCATACCCTCCTTCCCACCCACAACCCTCCCCTTTCCCACTCCCTCTCCCCTTCCATTCACATCAAGATTCATTTTCGATTATCTTAATATACAGATCAGCTTAGTATACATCAAGTATGGATTTCAACAGTTTGCTCCCACACAGAAACATAAAGTGAAAAATAATAGATGATTTTTTTTTAAATGATGATGAAATCAGAGCAGACCTATTGTCATGTTTAATCCCAGTGAGAGTCAAGTTGGGAATTGATAATTTCTTTTTTTTTTTTTTTACAGAGGATCAGTTTAGTATGCATTAAGTAAGGATTTCAACAGTTTGCACCCCCATAGAAACACAAAGTGAAATATATTGTTTGAGTACTCGTTATAGCATTAAATCTCAATGCACAGCACATTAAGGATAGAGATCCTACATGAGGAGTAGATGCACAGTGACTCCTGTTGTTGACTTTACCAATTGACACTCCTGTCTATGGCATCAATAATCTCCCTATGCTCCAGTCATGAGTTTCTAAGGCTATGGAAGCCCTCTGAGTTCTCCGACTCTTATCTTGTTTAGACAAGGTCATAGTCAAAGTGGAGGTTCTCTCCTCCCTTCAGAGAAAGGTACCTCCTTCTTTGATGACCTGTTCTTTCCACTGGGATCTCACTCGCAGAGATCTTTTGCCAGAGTGTCTTGGCTTTCCATGCCTGAAATACTCTCATGAGCTTTTCAGCCAGATCCGAATGCCTTTAGGGCTGATTCTGAGGCCAGAGTGCTATTTAGGACATCTGCCATTCTATGAGTCTGCTGAGTATCTCACTTCCCATGTTGGATCACTCTCCCCTTTATTTACTCCATCGGTTAGCGTTAGCAGGTACTAGACTTGTCTATGTGCTCCCTTTGACTCCCAGTCCCTCCACCATGACCAACTGTGAACTGAAACTGATCACCTGGAACAGTGAGATGGCATTGGTACATGCCACCTCGATGGGATTGAATTGGAATCCCCTGGTATGCTTCCAACTCCACCACTTGGGGCAAGTCAGCCTGAGCATGTCCCAAATTATACATCCCTTCCCTCTCCCATTCCCACTCCCATGTTCAACAGGGATCACATTTCAGTTAATTTTCAACACTTAAGAATAACTGTGTGATAAAAAGATAGTTTTTATTGCACTTCTCTGTTATTAATTTCTCATCTAAAATGTGCTTTCCATTGAGCCAAATTCAATTTAACCTTAGAAACTGAGCTATGGTAAACTACGTTGTATGTTTGTTTATGTGTTTGTTTTGCTACTAATATATTGAAAGTAATGAGTTATCAATATATTTCTAAAGAGGGAATCAGATGTCTAGACCAATCAAGAAAACTGAGGTTAACGTAAATGTTTATGATTCCTGTCTAAGTGAATTATAGTTCATGACATTAATTTTCTATTTTACCTTTGGGGAAAATGCATAGGACTGTTTCTGTCATTTATTAGATTATTAAACATGCATGAATGTATTTGATATCAATGCAAAGAGTAATCCCTTTCCCTCTTGTTTTAGCATGGATTCAAGTATTTTTAGTGAGATTTTTAGTGAGATTTGTACTAAATGCTTGCTAGTTATTCTTTCTTTCTTTAGCCTATTCATTCCACTTATATATATTGAGCAAATATTGTGAATCATTTTTTTTTTCATTCAAGCTAGTTTCATTACAATGGAAATAAAATAATGTAATTTAAAACAATTTCAAAATGTTTTATTGATTAAAATATATATACTAATAATCTTAAGGCTGAATTAGACAAGATAGATTCAATATTGAAAGGCAAATTTATCAGTTTAAAAATGTAACTGTCAGCCAGTTTTTGAGGTTAATTGGAATCAAGATTATTTAATCATCCATTAGTGCAAAGAGAACAAAATTTTTCCAAATTAAACTATATTTCCAGCAAACATGGATGGCCTCCAGTGTTAGTTTGTGGTCTTCATGGTCACAATGAGTACAAACATGAAATCAAGGAATAATTAGCTTAATGTGTTCTCAAATAGTTTTAATAATCATCTCATTAAGGTCATTAAATTCGACTACATTTAATACAAGGTTATACTGTTTTTTAATCTTTTCTTGATTTTAAAACAGCAAATATCTCCTACATTGCTCTTTAATAATTAATTCATGTAATGATTTACCAATTCTGAGTTTGGTGTTCAAATTAATGTATGTTTTACCAGCACAAAATTTTTGGGGTTAGTTTCTTGATTTGTTATTAAAGTCTTTCCTTGAATTGCTATGATTGCAACTCAGATTTCTTTATGTGAGAAACTAAATGAAGTCCCCCAAATTCTTTCTATGAAGCCAGCATCACCTTAATCCCTAAGCCTGAAAAAGATGCAGCATTAAGAGAAAATTACAGACCAATATCCCTGATGAACATAGATGCAAAAATCCTCAATAATATTCTGGCTGATAGAATACAACAACACATCAGAAAGATCATCCACCCAGACCAAGTGGGATTTATCCCTGGTATGCAGGGATGGTTCAATGTTTGCAAATCAATCAATGTGATACACCACATTAACAAACTGCAAAAGAAAAACCATATGATTATCTCAATAGACACAGAGAAAGCATTCGATAAAATTCAACACCCTTTCATGATGAAAACTCTAAGAAAATTGGGTATAGAAGGAACATTCCTCAGTACAATCAAAGCCATTTATGAAAAACCCACGGCCAACATCCTATTGAATGGGGTAAAGCTGGAAACATTTCCACTGAGACCTGGTACCAGACAGGGATGACCACTCTCACCACTGCTATTCAATATCGTTCTGGAAGTTTAAGCCAGAGCCATTAGGCAAGAAAAAGAAATTAAAGGGATACAAATTGGGAAGGAAGAAGTCAAACTATCCCTCTTTGCAGATGATATGATTTTTTATTTAGGGGATCCAAAGAACTCTACTAAGAGACTATTGGAACTCATAAAAGATCTTGGCAAAGTAGCAGGATATAAAATTAATTCATAAAAATCAACAGCCTTTGTATACACAGGCAATGCCACGGCTGAGAAAGAACTTCTAAGATCAATGCCATTCACAATAGCCACAAAAACAATCAAATACCTTGGAATAAACTTAACCAAGGATGTTAAAGATCTCTACAATGAGAATTACAAAATCTACAAACTATGCAACAGATAAAAGAATAATAACCAGAATCTACAAAGAGATCAAGAAACTCCACAACAACAAAACAAACAATCCACTTAAGAGATGGGCGAGGACCTCAATAGACATTTTTCAAAAGAGGAAATCCAAATGGACAACAGACACATGAAAAAATGTTCAGGATCACCAGCAGTCAGGGAAATGCAAATCAAAACCACAATGAGTTTTCACCTCACCCTGGTTAGAATGGCTCACATACAGAAATCTACCATCAACAGATGCTGGTGAGGATGTGGGGAAAAAGGGACACTAACCCACTGTTGGTGGGAATGCAAACTGGTCAAGCCACTGTGGAAGTCAGTCTGGAGATTCCTCAGAAACCTGAATATAACCCTACCATATAACCCAGCCATCCCAATCCTTGGAATCTACCCAAAGGAAATTAAATTGGCAAATAAAAGAGCTGTCTGCATCTCAATGTTTATTGCGGCTCAATTCACAATAGCTAAGACCTAGAATCAACCTAAATGCCCATCAATAGTAGACTGGATAAAGAAATTATGGGATATGTACTCTATAGAACACTATACAGCAGTAAAAAACAGTTAAATCCAGTCATTTGCAACAAAATGGAGGAATCTGGAAAAGTCATGCTGAGTGAAATAAGCCAGTCCCAAAGGGACAAATATCATCTGTTCTCCCTGATGGGTGACAACTAATGGAGCACCAAAAGGAAACCTGTTGAAGTGAAATGAACACTATGAGAAACAATGACTTGATCAGCCCTTGTCCTCACTGTGGAGGAACAACTTACTATTTTATTCCTTTTAGTTTTTTTTGTTCTACTTAATACCATTGGTTGAACTCTTTAATTGACACACAATGATTCTTAGTCATTTAAATTTAACTGAAAAGTGATCCCTGTTAAATATAAGAGTGGGAATAGGAGAAGGAGGAGATGTACAGTTTGGCACAATCTCACTCGGATTTACCCCTAATGGTAGAGTTAGAAACGTGCCAGGGGATTCCAATGCAATCCAATCAAGTTGGCATGTACCAATGTCATCTCACTAGTCAAAGTGATCAGTTTTAGTTCATAATTGATCATAATGATAGGATTAAGAGTCAAAGGGATCACATAAACAAGACTAGTGTCTGCTAATACTGACCGATAGAATTAAAAAGGAGAGAACAATCCAAGGTGGGAAGTGGGATACATAGCAGACTAATAGAATGGCAGATGTCTAAACAGCACTCTGGCCTCAGATTCAGCCCTGAAGGCATTCAGATCGGGCTAAAAAGCCCACCAGCGTATTTTAGGCAGGGAAAGACAAGACACTCTGGCAGAAAAAAAAAAAAAAAAAAAAAAAAAAAAACTGAAACCTAAATGAAAGATCTCTGTGAGTGAGATCCCAGTGGAAAGAATGGGCCATCAAAGAAGGAGGTTATCTTTCTCTGAAGGGAGGAGAGAACTTCCATTTTGACTATGACCTTATCTAAATAGGATCCGAGTTGGCAAACTCAAAAGGCTTCCATAGCCTTGGTAGCTCATGACAAGAGCCTAGGGTGATTACTGATGCCATAAACAAGAGTGTCAATTGTTAAGTCAACAACAGGAGTCACTGTGCATCTACTCCCCATGTAGGATCTCTGTCCTTAATGTGTTGTACTATGTGAATTAATGCTACAATTAGTACTCAAAGAGTACTTTACACTTTGTGTTTCTGTGTGGGTACAAACTGTTGAAATCTTTACTTAATATATACTAACTTGACCTTCTGTATATAAAGATAATTTAAAATGAATCTTGATGTGAATGGAATGGGAGAGGGAGAGGGAGATGGGAGGGTTGCCTGTGGGAGGGAAGTTATGGGCAGGGGGAAAGCCACTATACTCCAAAAGCTGTACTGTGTAAATTTATATTTATTAAATAAAAGTTAAAAAAATAAAAAAACTGAATGAGTGAACTACTTGTAATATAAATTATACTGAATTACAAAATTAAAATTGGAGTGTTTTTTTACTCCTTTTTACTGATTTTTACTTCTTTAATTAGACAGTATACATGTGCACTTTAAAATTTCATGGTATGTTACTGTGTGGAAATAAAATAAATTAATTCATAGTTATATCTCTATTGCAATCATTTAAAACTATGTCTTTAAATATCTAAAGAGTCATTTAAAATTTCATATTAGATGTGTATTATGAAAAGAACCATATGAGTTTCACAATTATGTTTTAATTCAAAATTATTTGTTTAATTTTCCTCAATATTTGTGAAATACCCTCACATATTTTTATTTAAATTTCAGGTGGATGGGAGTAAATGTTTTCTTTATTTATGAATTTAAAGAGTCTCACATGAGAATATGTGAAATATAAAATAATGGCAAAAATAAAAATAATGGTATTGTAACTTTTAAAGCAAATATTTCTAGAAAAAGGATGATTTCACTGACAGAAGAAAGTATGATGTTGACATATTTAATCTGCTAATTGTGCCATCTTCAACACATGTTCAACTTCTGTGATGAAGGATGAAACCAGGCTTTATGCTAATACATGGATTCACTTTTAAGGGATATATCACCCAGAGCAGGGAGACATTATATGCAGTGTCTTATTTAAAATCATACCATTTGGCACCTATGCCTTGGGGCAGAATTCCAACCAATTGTAAGTAGGAATGATGCCAACCTAACAGATGAACTGAAGATCCAATGCCAAGGGCCTTTGCTCATATAGCAAATGTGTTTACTTAGGGCAGGATTCCCAGTTATAAATCTTCAAACATGTTCAGTAAAACTGTGCCAGCATGAAGAGGTTGCCCCTTCTTTAATTCATCTACAGCAAAAATTAACCTTGAATTTATTTTTAGGGATAAAACTTAGCCACAGAATTGTTAGGATTTATGCTTTTAAACACTTGATCTTTATTATTTAGTTTATTTATTTTAGTTATAATAATATAAACACCATTAATCCAGAAGTTTTTGATTGATTGCATTTATGCCAAATTATTATTAATGATAAAATGACATTACATATTGAATGATTTTTAAAGGAGATTATCATAGCTTTCCCAATATTCCTATAAGCTGTAAGACTGAAAATAATAACCTGCAGGTTAACTTTATAATATAGTAAAAGTTAATGTGTCATTGAATTATTTTGTTTAATGATGACTACTGATGAAAAAGTATAAAAACTGTTGCAAATATTTTGAAAGACTCAGTATTATGATTCTTAAATATTGTGTTCTTTACTATATAACTTAAAATATTTTAGAGAATACATTTGGAGAATTACTGTTTATTAAAATATGCTATATATATTCCACCTTGAAGTTAATGGTTATCTAAGCCTAATTCACAAAGGTAGTTAAAACACTTAGATGCTGGTATCTCCTCACATCATTTATCAAATGACAGGACCACAAAGGTTAGATAATGCTAAGTACTAAAAGGCAAATAATGCAAACACACACAAGGCACAATGATGTAAAAATAGAGTTTCCAAATGCTTTACTTTCTATATAAAATCCGCATGCTATTCTCTAGATTGTTTTACTTGGATCGCCCCAAAAAAACAAAAATTTTATTTTCTAAGAATCTTTATCTCATATTAAATAAGCAAAGCATGCTAATTGGAGGGATATTAGACAAAATAAATCTGCAGAAACAGTGGCCAATAAAGCACTACAAATCCAGCATCAGGCTTAAAATGCAAATATTTCTTGAATATCTATACATGTATATGTGTGTTTATTAAAATGAGTTCATACCAGATGTGTTATATTTAAATCAATTTTTTTTTTTTTACTGAAAATGCACTGTGACTACATTCTTATTACAAAAGCTATTCACCTTTTGCATCAGTTTCAAATAAATACTTTGTTTTAGAGAATTTGGGTTGTTTGCAAATTAGCATGAAAAGAAAATGAAAAATCCAGAAAGCATTCTTGGATGCCTGAATGTTTTCTCAGGTTCAACCACTGTGCGTTTCATTGTCTAAGCAAATATTGCAAACTTTATAAGAATTTTGAATTTCCCACCTGAAAGACAGAGCTAATAAAAACTCACAAAGACAAAGCATGACGAAGTTCCCCTGTCCCTAACCCAATCAAAAAGTGCTAGCCATAAGCAGAAGTGGTATTAACATTTACCATCTGATAAGAAGTGGAATGCCATTTTTAAATATTTGTTTTTTTTTTCTGTCATTACAAATGAATTTGAATTCTTTGGTCAATTTTATATTATAAGAATTTCCTGTTTAAATATAAGCTTCAGTAGTCAAAGTATACTTTCTTTTATTTGAGTTTTATTGGCAATATCTAGTACAACTTCTATCACATGGGAGACATCTTTCTTCAACTATTTTGTATCCATTTATAATTTTAATATAATTTCATATTTTTGCATTCTTTTGTATCAGAGAATTTGTCATATGTGTGTGTTGACTTCTGACAGTGTTCATTGGCTATCATCTTTTTTATTGTTAAGTTGTTAACCTCTTATCTACCACAAGTAAACAACCCTATTTTTTCTTAATTTTTAATATCTAAAATTTTCCAGCATCTGTTTTACTCTTTTGCTTATTCTTAATTGACAAATACTAATTGTGTAAATATGTAAGAAAAGTGATTGTCTACCCCTTTCCTGCTTAATTCTTCCATCTTTTATTTCTGAATATTTGATGTCAAATAGTTTAACTTAGTGAATAGTTTCAAATAGTGAATGTGATATTAAAATTAAAGATAAGTAGGTCGTGAGTAGCATATAAATATTATACTTGTAGCACTTCCATATATCTGTATTGAAAACTCCAGATGCATAAACACTTAGCTATGATCATCCAGAACAATTTTGTCTTAACTTGAGATATTGCTGTCCATTCAGGAAAATGTAATATGACTTTTTCCACATGGCAAAAATAATTTTAGCTATAATTACAGAATGGCATATTTTCCAAACTTACTATGTCAATCCCAGCATGAGATTTTACAAAGAATTGAATACTGAGGCAAACAAGTATAAGACTTGTGTGCTCAATCCATACATTTTAAGTAGGAGTATGTACTTAAAAGAAAACTTAAGTTGTCATTCCTGTACAAGCTATGTTTAATTCATTTTTGGACACATTGCCTTCCGTATCACATTTCAAAGAAGACATATCAGATATGGAGGAGTTCACAAAATAGAAATGAAATGATCAAGGAAGTAGTAGTTGGTTTCACTAAAGGATGTCCTTAAAGTTGCCAGGGACCTGCTAGAGGGTGACCCAGACTGCCCATCCCCATTTTTGACATAAACAAGTGACAGTTTCTTAGCTATTAACATAACCACATAGCGGATGAATGTGTAGCATGTTTATTGGTAGAGAAAAAGTAAAACACCTGAAAGAGTCTATGAGACCATCCATAGCATGATGGAATTCTTACCTTACCTTACAGAAGGAAGAAAGCACATTGTGGTTCCAGGGAAATGAACCAAGATCACCAGCCAAAGGAATATTTCTAAAGAAACAGCCCCCACCCCCTCATCTTAGTAAAATTCTTATTATCAGGAATTGCCTGAGAGCAAATGTGGCAGGTAAAACTTTAATGCAGGGGGCTTTGAATTTCACAGGACAGTGATTGAGGTCCCTGGTCATTTATGTCACCATTAATGGAAGATTTCACAGGGGTACTGTCATGATATCAACTCATTGGACCTCTCAATTGTCCTTTCAATGAGGATGCCACCGCTAAAATCTTCTACATAAATTCTGATTCTTTACTAAAAGAAAGATTAAAAATTAGGGAGTCTGGGGCTGGCGCTGTGGCGCAGTGGGTAAAGCTCTGGCCTAAAGCGCAGGCATCCCATATGGGCGCCGGTTCTAGTCCCAGCTGCTCCTCTTCCGATCCAGCTCTGTGCTATGGCCTGGGAAAGCAGAGGAATATGACCCAAGTTCTTGGGCCCCTACACCCACATGGTAGACCTGGAAGAAGCTCCTGGCTCCTGGCTTCAGATTGGCACACTCCGGCCATTGCGGCCATCTGGGGAGTGAACCAGCGGACAGAAGACCTCTCTCTCTGTGTGTTTCTACCTCTCTCTGTAACTCTGTCTTTCAAATAAAATAAAATAAATCTTAAAAAAAACAGTTAGGGAGTCATGTGAGGGAATAAATGTATGATGCTATATAATTAAAACAGACTTATTGAGAATAAAATAAGTAGTTTGTATAAATTGAACTTAAATGTACTATTTTTTTTTTAAATAAGGAGATCCTCTCAGTTTAAATCACTAAATGTGAAATTTAAAAGTAAAATCTCCTTATATAATTGTATAACAAAGTGCCATTATCCACTTTTTTGTTACATTTGACAATGCTTCTTTTTAATGTATTATTTATAATGCTTTCTTCTTTAGTTAGGACTTAAAACTTTCTCAACAACATTTCTGGAATCTCTGCATACAAAGTCAATGAGCTGCTTTAACATCTGATTAAAATAATGTAGTTCCACTTTATTTTAACAAAGGATTCAAATTTGTGGCTGTTGGAAGCAGAAAGCTAAAAGCTTTCACCTTGTAAAAGAATGAATTTTTCTAAAAAAGAAAGTTAACAGAGAAGCATCAAGAACTAGAGTTCTAATCATAGTGGGCAGGGGAATCTTTAAACCCCTCTTGTGGGAAATCTGTCTGGCTTCATTCTTGCTCTTCAGCCTCTTCAGAGAAAGGGTAAAGCATTGCAAAGATTCAGGGGTTCAGCTGATCCAAAGTGCCAGAAAAGATAAATTATAGCTTGGAAGAGCCGAGACCCAATCACAGACATAAATCACACTTGCTGAAGTGGAAGTGGCTCAAACGGAGGGATAAGCAATTTCAGAAAGACTTTGTGGCCAAGAGCCCAAAGTTTGAGGACAAAACATCAAGAACTTCTGTCTGATACTTGAATTTCAGGTGAGTCACCAGAGAACCTTCCAATGAAAGACGATATGTAGGATTATGGTGACTTCAAGAATATATTTTAATTAAAACACAGGGGCACTGGTGTTGAGGTGCAGTGGGTTAAGCCACTGATTCGGATGTCTACCCTATTTATCAGAGTGCATTTTTGGAGTTCTGATTCAACTTCCTGCTTAAGGGTACTACGAAGCAGTTGGATAATAATTCATGTACCAGGGCCTATGGCACTCATGTGGGAGACCCACAAGGAGTTACTGGCTTGAGCTTCAGTGTGGCCCAGTCCTCACCTTCTCTTTTACATAGACAAAAATAAACATATAAACAAAATAAAAGGTGCATAAAACCTTATTAATAACTTTAACATCAGATTATGTTTGTATTTGTTCTCTGAAAAGCTTCGTAACTGAAAAGACTTAGGCAAGTAGACAGGAGATGCCAAAAGAAATACAAGGATATTCAATTGAACATTGTTGAACAGGGAAGCCATCTTTGTACTGTTGTAATTAACTCCCATTTGAGGGATAGATGTATGAATCCTGAGGAGCCATAAGAGTTTACAAGAAATCATGTTATACTTCATGGTGCAAATATGTTTCCTAGAAAACATTTTACATGCTTTTATTAATTCTTCCAGTCAACAGTTATTATATGTCTACTGAGCTCTAGGTACAAAATCTAAATATTTCATATAGTAGTGAAAAGAACAGACAAGATTTCTGTTCTAATAGAATTCATTTTCTGCTATAAAGAGACAAAGTAAGTAACTAAGGCCTAACATATACACAGCAAATAAGAACTTTACATAAGATATTAAAGGAGATAAATGTCAGATAGTAAAGTATAGTGGACACATTTTGATGGTGTTGCAATTTTTATTTTTTTTTTGACAGGCAGAGTGGACAGTGAGAGAGAGATACAGAGAGAAAGGTCTTCCTTTTCCGTTGGTTCACCTCCCAAATGGCTGCTACGGCCGGCATGCTGCACCAATCCGAAGCCAGGAGCCAGGTGCTTCTCCCAGTCTCCCATGCGGGTGCAGGGCCCAAGCACTTGGGCCATCCTCCACTGCCCTCCCGGGCAACAGCGGAGAGCCGGACTGGAAAAGGAGCAACCAGGACAGAATCCGGCGCCCCGACCTGGACTAGAACCCCCGGGGTGCCAGTGCTGCAGGCGGAGGATTAGCCTATTGAGCTGTGGCGCCTGCTGATGGTGTTGCAATTTTAAACAGGATTGTCAGGCAAAGCCTTACTGTGAAGACATATTTGAGCAAAGATTTGATGGAAAATATGAAAATTAATATTTTTAATTTTTCAAAATGAAAAGATTTTAAAGTATTTTGAGATATTGAAATTGTGTAGGTGTCATTCCCATTCATTTAGCCTTTCATTATAGAGAAAGTAAACATTTGTATAGAAAGAACCCCTCCAAGGCACATGATACTCTAAATGACTAAGGTGAGTATCTGAGTTTTAATAAATATTCATTCTTTCTCTTCATTTTTCAACCAGATTCTAAGCTATATTCTCATACTTTATTCTGTCACAGTGTTGAACTTCCTGCCCCAGATTGTCCACTGAATAAATCATAGATTCTTAAGTAGATATTTATTTATAACTAAGCCCAAATAAGTCATGAAACATAGCAATGTCAATTTACCAGCAAACTTGGAGTACCCAGTATATGAAAGTCTGCACAGGACACTTAACTATGGCTTTATATTATCAGTAATCTGGAGATGGGAGTTTGACTACAATAATTGCCTTTATGTTGTGATATGTAGGTAGTTTCCTTTTTTATTTAAGTTATACAAGTTTCATTTATTTGATATATACAGATTTAGGAACAAAGTGGGGCTTCCCCTCCCTCCCGCCCACATTCCCACTCTTCCCCACCCTTTCTCTTGGATTCCTTTTTTTTTAATGATTTATTTTATTTATTTGGAAGACAGAGTTACAGAGAGAGGTAGAGACAGAGAGAATCATCTGCTGGTTCACTCCCCAAATGGCCACATTGGCCAGAGCTGTGCCAATCCGAAGCCAGGATCTTCTTCCAGGTCTCCCATGTGGGTGCTGGGGCCCAAGGACTTGGGCTATCTTCTACTGCTTTCCCATGCCATAGCAGAGAGCTGGATCAGAAGTGGAGCAGCTGGGATTTGACCCTGCGCCCATATGGGATGCCGGTGCTTCAGGCCAGGGCTTTAACTCACTACACCACAGCACCCACCCCAAGATTCCCATTCTTAATTTTAGTGATGATCTATTATCGGTTTACTTAGTGATCTTATAGTTCACCCACTGTAAGCAGAGGAGTTGAGGAAATAGTATGAAGAGAAACAAAACAAAACAAAACAAAATAAAACTAAAGATTGTTCTTCAGTGGAAGAGACAAGGGCTGTGAACAATCATCCATTCTCCAAATGACTCTTTAGCTTGAATAAATTACATTTCAGGTATATCTTTAGTTGTATCAGATAAGGGAAAATATACAATATTTGTCTTTTGGGGATTGACTAATTTCACTAAGTATAATGGTGTCCAGTTGTGACCATATTGTTGCAAAAGACAGGATTTTGGTTTTTTTTAGAGATTAGTAGTACTCCATAGTGTATATTACCATAATTTCTTTATTCAGTCACTAGGTAATGGACATCTGGGTTGATTACATATCTTAGCTGTTGTGAATTGTGCTGCAGTGAACATGGGGGTATAGATATCATTTTCATGTACTGATCTCTTTTGGTTTGGGTAAATTCCTAGGAATGGAATGGCTGGATCATATGTTTGGTCTATATTCAGATTACTGAGGTATCTCCATACTTTCTTCTACAGTGGCTAAACCAGTTTACATTCCCACTAACAGTGGACTGGAGTACCTTTTTCCCTATATCCTTGCCAGCATTTGTTATTTGTTGATTTCTATATGCTAGCCATTCCAGCTGGAGTGAGGTGGAACCTTGCTGTTGTTTTAAATTGCATTTCCCTGATGGCTAGTGAACCTGAGCATTTTTACAAGTGTCTGTTGGCCATTTAATTTTCTCTCTTGAGAAATGCCAGTTTAAGTCCTTTGCCCATTTTTTAATGGATTTTTTTTTTTTGGTTGTTGAATTTCTTGAGCTTTTTATATATTCTGGATGTTAACCCTTCATCAGTTGCACAGTTTGTAAATATTGTCTCCCATCTGTCAGTTGCCTCTTCATTTTGCTGAGTATTTCTTTTGTAGCACAGAAGCTTCTCAGCTTGATATAATCCCATTGGTCAATTTTGGCTTTGATTGCATGTGCTTCTTTTCAAAGAAGCCCCACTTTGTTCCTAAATCTGTATATATGGCTTTGATTGCCTGTGCTTCTTTTCAAAGAAGTCTTTGCATATGCCAATGTCTTGCAGAGTTTACCCAATGTTCTCTAGTAATTTGATGGTATCGGGTCATAGATTTATGTCTTTGGTCCATTTTGAGTGGATTTTTGTTGAGGTATAAGGTAGAGGTCTTGCTTTCATACTTTTGCACGCGAGATCCAGTTTTCCAAGGCTAAAAAAATGGAATACACTTTTATTAGGGAAATTAGATTTTATTGTTTGTATAATAGACTGGTAACAGTATGTTTGAGTAAAAAAATCTGAATTTTATCTCACTGGTCTAAGTTAGCTGATGTGTATTAGTAAATATATGCATTAAAAATAACCAGTTAGGGGATGGGCATTTGTTGGAAGAGTTAAGATTACTAAACTAAGCCTGGCACTTAAGTGAGCCAGAAGCCTAGAGTAGCTGAAGCTTGCACACTGCTGAGAACTATAGAGAGGCCAGGTGTGTGATGTTGTCCCAGTAGTGGTGCTAACTGGTGATCAAATTCTGCAACAAAAGCTGATGACTGGGACTGTGTGGTCTTATGTCATACCAGGGCTGATATAGACATCCAGTCTTTATGGACTAGGTTGGAATATGGGTTTGTGGGTATTTGCCAAGTGATGGATTTTTACTGTGCCTGACCCAGTGATGGGATCCAGGGCAAAGTCCTTTACTTACTTCCATCTTATTTTTTCCAAGCCAATGGTGTTTCTGTCCACACTGTGCTGGCTGGTTGAGGGAGATGTTATATGAGTAATATAATACTGCCCTTCTCACCACCTTCAATAAGACTTTTTTGTAGGCATTGTGATATCTCATCTGAATTTCTTAGCCTCTGTGAAAGTATTTTTATGGACAGATAATTGTTCACTTTGATGTGTGTATGTGTGTGTGTGTGTGTGTGTTCACTGAAGATAATTCACCCTTGTAAATGCACTGTTAATATAAAATCAGCATTAGAAGAGATTGAAAGTAAGTAGACCCTAAGTGATTTCTTGTCCTATTATTTAAAAACTGTTTACTGGGGCCAGTGCTGCGGCTCACTTGGTTAATCCTCCGCCTGTGGTGCTGGCATCCCATATGGGTGCCAGGTTCTAGTCCTGGTTGCTCCTCTTCCAGTTCAGCTCTCTGCTGTGGCCCGGGAATGCAGTAGAGGATGGCCCAAGTGTTTGGGTACCTGCACCCGCATGGGAGACCAGGAAGAAGCACCTGGCTCCTAGCTTTGGATCGGCATAGTTCCGGCCGTAGTGGCCATTTTGGGAGTGAACCAACGGAAGGAAGACCTTTCTCTCTGTCTCTCTTTCTCTCTCTCTCTCTCTCTCTCACTGTCTATAACTCTACCTGTCAAATAAATAAAAAAAACTGTTTATCTACAACTAAAATTTTATAATATTTCTTTCAAGCTAGGTTTTATTGCTTATTCTTCCAAGTTTGATGAGTTTTGTTGAAAGCATTTGTCAGACATGCTTGACCATGGCCAGCTATGACATTTTAAAACCACAAAAACTGCTTTATATGGTATTATAGATGAACAGGACAGATTTTACATACAATAATTTCATCACTTATTATATTAGCTATACCTCATTTCTTCTGAAATATTAGAAATTGCTTTGAAAATATGTCCTACTTTTTTGTTATCAAATATGATTTTTCCCATCTTTGAAACAATGTGATTTGATTTATCTTTTGAAAATTGGACATGGACAATGAAATGTTGCATATGAAAAAAATCCATCAGGTTTGTAAATAAGCAGCTAACTCTTTGTAATCTTTATACTATTCCTGATGTTTGATATACTGATATTATATCCTTTTCATGTCTTTACTTGGTATGAATACATAGCCCAAGAACTTCTCTTTAGTAATCTACTGTTTTATCTTTTATCTCTGCATTTGAACTCCAATGCCTGCTGGATCAAACACTTTCTTTTATCAATAAGATGAAAGATTTTCCATGTATTATTCTCATTTTAAAAAATAAACCAGTACATTCTGAACATTAGATGCAAAAAAGCAGATATTCCAGAATATTCAAAGAGTTATGCATATTTATCAGGGATGTATGCTGCATCTGAGCTTGAATAACATTATATTAGAATTTGCCATTTTGTCTTGAAGAAGGTAGAATACATTACAAAGCAAAGTATTCCCAAAGTGATACTGTTTGATTTTAGATGTCTAAAATATCAGTGCCAATGTGACCACAAATGAAATCCAAAGGACCTTTAGAAGTTAGTTTTCCACTTTGTGAACCACTGAAATATGATATGATATCTGTTCTTAAGTCTATGGCATAAGGTATGAAAGCACGTCCTATGAAAAAAATCAAATTTAAGTACTGTTCATTTGTGATAAATGCATGACAGATGAGTTAATATGAATATCCCAAATAGAATCTATCATTATCAGAGAAAAAGGAGCTTCTAAATAATAATTCCACTCATTTAAGGAAAATATATCCAGCTTTTGGACATTTCACCAGAAAAATAAAGTCCTCATAGTGTATAAGATGGGGACAGTTCTTTATTTTGTTTATTAAGAATGAATGAGCAGAATTGGTTTCCATCCTCTTGACTTCCAGAGAAAAGGGAACCTATAAGAATATGTTCAGGGGCAGGTGCTGTGGAATGGTGGGTAAGGCTGTCGCCTGCAGCACTGGCATCCCATGTGGGCGCTGGTTCCAATTCCAGCTGCTCCACTTCCAATTCAGCTCTCTGCTGTGGCCTACAAAAGCAATGGAGGATGGCCCAGGTCCTTGGGCCCCTGCACGCATGTGGGAGACCTGGAGGAGGCTCCTGGCTCTTGGCTTTGGATTGGTACAGCTGTAGCCGTTGTGGTCATCTGGGGAGTGGACCAACGGGTGGAAGACCTCTCTCTCTCTCTCTCTCTCTCTCTCTCTCAAATAAATAAATGAATAAATAAATAAGTAAATCTTTTTTAAAAAGTATGTCCAATATAATGTTCCCTACAATTGAACTTTATTTGAAGCTAGCAATATTCCATCGCATCTTAAGTGGTAGAATGTACTTTCTTTTCACTGAATGGTTGGTTCCATCACTTTGCATTGTCTCACATTCTTTTGTGAATTCTTACTTTCTTAAAGCTCTTTTCTCAGTGTAATACAAATTCTCTCATTTCTTTCATGATTCTGGTCAGTTGATCAAAGTTTCTGTCAGAGGTACATTTCACTTCAGATTTACTCTTTGTCACAACCATAAATTATACACCCCCACACATACCCTGAGAAGCAGTTCACTCCTGTCAGTCTATGAAAACTGATAAGGAAAAGAAAAACTTTTTCACCTTGCTGCCCGAAGGCACTGAAATTTCGTGGCTATTTAATTAATCCATTTGATGATTTTATTCAGCCTTCTTGCTAACCTACATTGTTTATTAGTATTTTCTCTTGCATTGCTGTTATCTAGGCAAAGATTTGCCTACAAGTATGATTTGAGCATTACAGTTAAGCTTTTGTTAATGGTTTTGTTGTTTCATGTTAGGTGATCCAATTTCATATAGAAACAGAATTGGCAAGAAAGTTAGATACAGGGTAAGGATATTAGAAAAGTTTTTCATAGTCACACATTCATTAGAAGACCTAAACAAGACAGGCTGAGGTATCCTTTTATTGGTTATTTGCAATGCACTTTTATCCAAGGAAGCAGTTGGTAATTCACACTTATACTCCTCATGCTCATGTTTTTTTCTGAATGAATGTTAATTGATATTATACTATGTTTCAAATATTCTTTCAGGTGCTGGCGATATAGCAATAAATAACAGTTAAAAATTCCCCATTCATGTTAGTGGTTAGACTCAGGAAAATAATCAAAGAACTAAGTCGAAGAATGCATTTATTATGTGACACTAATTAAAAAGTGATTGCTCCTTAAAGATCCTCCTGGCCTAGAAAAGTTAATCCTCCCACAGAGAGATGACCAAGCTACCTGGGTCAAGGTGCATGGATTGCTATGCTCTGTGGTGAATGCTGTTCCTATGGTCAGTGCAATCAATTACTGCCAATTAAATTCCTGAAGTAATGTCTTTGTGCTTTAGTCCCACTTCTTCATTTGAATCAAGGGAATGAAAATGATGATAACATAAACAAGCCAGGGAATACCCTTTTAAATGGGAATGAAAGTTTGATCTCAGGTACTTATGTATCTTCTCACATAATCTATGCTTACTATCAGTATTGTTCTGGTTGCTTGTCTTGAGATAAATTCTTGCACCTGGTATATAGAGCTATTTTAATTTTTAAGCTTTTCTTCTTTTTTAATTTTTTTTTTTTTTTTTTTTTTTTTTTTTTTTTTTAGGGAATAGGCTCCGTGGCACAGGGAATCACAGAGCTAAGTGTTTACCAGAAATGAATTTTTATTGCAAGAATCATTTTCTATGTCTGTTTTTATCACCGAAAACTTAGTCTAAAAGAAGTAAAGAAAAAAAATCAATAAACCCATTTAGGGAGGGTAAAAAGATGTAGATTATATAATTGGAGCAGTTGAAAATATGGGAGCATAGAAAGAAACTGCATCAATTGTGAGTGTAAAAAATAGCAGATTTCCTATAGTTTTAAATACTACTAAGATCAAATTTGGAGAAATATATAACCTTTGAATAATAATCCATGTTGAATATCCTAACTCAAAAATAATATTGTTCTAGGAATGATTGAGATAAAATTTGTCAGAAATAAAGTAATCATGTTTAGATATGAAATCAGGTAGGTGGAATGCCCCATAAAGGTCCTTATTAAATAAAGGCAAGTTTCACCTACTGCAGGCTAGTAATGGTGGATAGAAGGAATTCCAAATGCCTCAGTCATCTTGCTGTAGGCTGCCCACGGAGGAGCATGCTAGATCTGTAGCATAACTTGAGACATTTAGAGCTAGACAATGCAGAGTTCATTGGCTGCCAACACATGCTTCTCTCTCTCTCTCTCTCTCTTTTTTTTTTTTTTTATAGAGAAATGTTGAGAGTGGGGTAAGAGTAAAAGAAAAACAAACAAACAAACAAACAAACCTTTAACTGACAATCAGCCTGAACTTGAATATCAAATCTTTAAGTGTGTTACTGAGAATAGCAGATGCATAGGACCCAGAAACTTGGGGAAGTTGGGCCCATAAGGTGATCCTCAATCAGAAGGTGGGGGAATTTTCAGTTGTAACTATTCCAATATCAAGGAGGTATTCCCAGGGTCATTCTTGGACAATCCAACTTGAGAACACACCCATGGAAATGTCATAGTCAAAGATAGTGCCTTTCATAGTATCACCCTACAAGAAGAAGGAAACCACCAGTGTTAAGGAATATTGGGTGCACAAAAGGACTCTCAAAATTATAGTTCACATTTTTATATATCTAAAGAGGTGAAAAGGCTCGCAAAGTTCACTCAGTGAATATGTCAACCTCAGAATCACTGTGATAGTGAAGTATCTGCATTTTTTCTCTTTGCATTCTGAACAAAGTATTGTAGAGAGAATGGAAGGAAAAAAGAAATATGAAAAGGAAAGAGCAAGTAAAAACAAGTAATTCACCACATATATGTACTCTGTTTTTGCTATGCTGTACACAAAAGAACAAATACAAGAAATATTTAAGTTATATAGATCCAGATCATTATTTTTTGTGGGGGGACAGGTAGAGTGGACAGTGAGAGAGAGAGAGAGGGAGAAAGGTCTTCCTTTACCGTTGGTTCACCCTCCAATGGCCGCTGCAGCCGGCGTACTGTGCTGATCCAAAGCCAGGAGCCAGGTGCTTCCCCTGGTCTCCCATGCGGTGCAGGGCCCAAGGACCTGGGCCATCCTCTACTGCCCTCCTGGGCCACAGCAGAGAGCTGGACTGGAAGAGGAGCAACCAGGACAGAATCCAGCGCCCCGACCAGGACTAGAAGCCGGTGTGCCGGCGCTGCAGGCGGAGGATTAGCCTGTTGAGCCACGGCACCAGCCAGATCATTATTTTTCAATGTCTAAATTTCTCAGAGTAGATAGATACTAAAGAAAAAAAGTTCTAAACACTACTCTTTTCCTTACTGATTCTCTCAGTTCTTAGCCTTAGCCCAAAATTTTCTGTCATTGAGCCAGAATTTTTCAGTGTAATTTGTAGAATGTGAGCTGTATAGTTTTCCAATATTAAGAATACTTTCTTATGAAACAAGCTGTGGGCAAGTCTGTAGGAAACTGGTATTTCACTTATGAATCGATTGTTCAACTTTACATTTATTAAATATCAAGAATATTCAAAAAATCTGCCTAATTATTTTGTTGTATTATCCAAGATAGTTGATTCAGCAACAGATTTTCATTAGAAAAATATAAAAAAATAACTATTTATAAAAACTTGAAATTATTTATTCTTAGAGACAATAAATGATGAGATATAATAATAAAATGAATTTCTTTCATATAATAAATATTGATTAATTTTATTTTTGTTTGGGGAGTTGTTATGGTATGAGAGATCTTCAAAAAATTCATGAGCATTGTGTATCATAAAAACACTGTGCATGAATTTCAAAACTTTTTGCACCAAAGTTAACATCTCTCTATCTTTTGGAAGTATATAGATATTTGTATAAATAATCACTATTCACTATATATTTTCTCTATACTTAGTTGAAATTACATTAATCTAAGTGAGTATTAATACATTAAAATATCAAGAAACAAGTTTAATATGTGAAAGACTATGTGAAAGAAATGAATGTTATCTTTCTGAGATGTTATTAAGTACTACTCTGAAAATATAGTTCATTAATAGACTAATAATCAGAATGGCCTCTTATCAATACTTTTTAATGGGTTAATTTGTTGAATAATTAAGACTGCACTTACTTAATTATATTATTTTTTTAATGCTCCCTGTATATTTGGCCACATATTTTGTTTGATCAAACAGAAATTTTTATTTATTTATTTATTGATAGGCAGAGTGGACAGTGAGAGAGAGAGAGAGAGAGAGAGAGAGAGAGAAAGGTCTTCCTTTTGCCGTTGGTTCACCCTCCAATGGCCGCCGCGGCCGGCATGCTGCAGCCAGCGCATCGCACTGATCCGAAGCGAGGAGCCAGGTGCTTCTCCTGGTCTCCCATGGGGTGCAGGGCCCAAGGACTTGGGCCATCCTCCACTGCACTCCCTGGCCACAGCAGAGAGCTGGCCTGGAAGAGGGGCAACCGGGACAGAATCCGGCGCCCCAACCCGGACTAGAACCGGGTGTGCCGGTGCCGTAGGCGGAGGATTAGCCTATTGAGCCGCGGCACTGGCCACAGAAATTTTTATATATTAAAGTTTTAAAATAAGATATGGAGCTACCTAAAATTTAATAGGACTTCAAAAGAAATAGATCAATAATGGCATGTTATTTGTTTGCTTTTGTTCATCCCTTTGTTCATCCCTTTGTTCATCCCATAATACTTTCTTCATTCACTGTCTTTCTGAATGAGATACTTTATTGAGAGCTAAATCTATTTGCAGCTCTCACTGAAGCCCTGAGGTATGTTTTCTGGTTAATTAGCTCCTTTATTTTTGAGAGGTACATATTAAAGCAGTTTATGCATATAAGGATAAACATGATTTGGAGATTGAATATCCAATATTGCTAATTTTTGATAAATCCAAATTTTACTTAATATAATCTGTTTACCAGAAATGTAAGTACATTATGCATATTTACAGATCTCTGAATTTTATCTGAAAAATAACCACAGCTACACATTTGCCAATATAACATAAACTCAGTTGTGCCTGTAACTGAGTTATCAATGCATTAGCACAGCATTGTCAATAAGGGTCAAAATTCACTAACACATACATTTTCTCAAATAGTCATTCAGCCAGAATGATAGGATACTCAATCATCTGAATGTGATTTTTTTCAACAGTGTTATCTTTATATTCAATTTCAAAAGTCAAAAGATTAAAATTTACTAAATTTGTAAAAAGTACCTTTATCTGCATTGCCAAATGTAAATTCAATTAATTTTCCCCTCTCTAATTATATATCCCTTTTGCTATCACGTTTATTTGCAGTTGAAGTGAAGCTTAGATTTCAAGAACTGAGTGACATAGCCAAGGGTCAGCATAAAGGTTGGCAGATTCAAAGAGAATTAAAAATCTTATACACATAGACACAGACACACAGGAAATTAATTCTGAAATAAATGTATACCAAGATGAAAAAATCGCCCATTTTTTTCTTTTGTCTTAGTTAAATTTCGTTTTCTGATGACAGATTTATTGATCCTCCACCATTTTAAATATGTATTTCTCTGGACTCAAAGCACCATGGAAATGCTATCTAAACCCCAACAGAATTGATAACTGAACGATTGTGCTAGACAAGGCCTTCTTTTCCATGGGAGACTCCTACTGATGATTTTATCTGTTTAAAAGATTGACATAATGATGAGCTTTCAGAAATCATTTGACTCTGTGTACTAAAAAAGCTATACCCATACTTGCATACTCTGATGTGCACCGAGTCACTTTCACAGAAATTCAGGGGTAATGGGATTGCTTTAACTTTTTGAGTTAGTATAATATATTTGGAAAGTAGTTCGTTGATTTTAAAAGCATAATAGTTTAACCAGAGAGCTTTTGAAAAAAAAAAAAAAGGTCTATATATTTATTTATTATTTATTTATTTGAAAGAGTTACAGAGAGGTTCTCAGACAGATTTTTCCATTTACTGGTTCAATCTCCAAATGACCGCACAGGCCTGGGTGAGGTCAAGCCAAAGGAAGTAGCCAGAAACTCCATCTGGAAATCAGATTCCATCTGGGTTTCCCACATGGGTGGCAGGAACTCAAGCCCTTGAGCCATCTTCTGTGGCTTACCCAGGCATATTAGCAGGGACCTGGATTGGAAGTGGAGCAGCAGGGACTGGAACCAGCATTCATACACGATGACAGCATCTTGATGGTGCCTTAACCTGCTGCACCACAACACTGGTCCCTATCCACAGAACTTTTGGCAATGCAAAACAAATTTATCTGAATGAGGATCGATGCTGCCACCTTTTTTTTCACTAGCTTAATGATCTAATTTTAATAATTGATCTACTTTCCACTTGTTTAGCTATATAAGCATTTCCTTAGAATTCTGTTATGAATTTGCAAGATTAAGATACTAAGCACCAGAAATACAGATGTTGTGAAAGGAAAATATAGTCTTATATATTTGTTATATTTGTTCTATGTGGTTACAGGAACTGGAAAATAACTGAAATAAAAAAAAAAAAACTTAGAACAACAGTTGCTTACTATGTAGCACTTAGAGAAAAAAATAGAGGACATCTCAAATGTATAAGATTGTCAACTGCAGGCGCCGTAAGGTGGAAGATTAGCCTAGTGAGCCGCGGCGCCGGCACACCGGGTTCTAGTCCCGGTCGGGGCACCGGATTCTGTTCCGGTTGCCCCTCTTCCATGTGGCCAGGGAGTGCAGTGGAGGATGGCCCAAGTGCTTGGGCCTTGTACCCCATGGGAGACCAGGATAAGCACCTGGCTCCTGCCTTCGGATAGGCGTGGTGCTCTGGCTGCGGCAGCCATTGGAGGATGAACCAACGGCAAAAGGAAGACCTTTCTCTCTGTCTCTCTCTCTCACTGTCCACTCTGCCTGTCAAAAAAAAAAAAAAATGTCAACTGCTACAATTTCTATTGGATTTTAGGAAAAATGAATACTTTTAAAAATGTATACTAAAAAGGTAGAGAATGAAAATATGGTCACTTAATACTGTGATTTGAACATGTTCTCCAAAGTTCACATGTCAGAAAATAATTCTCAACACAACAGTGTTGAAAGCTGGGATCTTTATGGTGTCATTAGGTGAAAGACTTTAGTTCTTAGTTTTTTTTTTTTTAAGATTTATTTATTTGAAAGAGTTACACAGAAAGAGAAGCAGAGGCAGAGAGAGAGATAGGTCTTCCATCTGTTGGTTCACTCCCCAATTGTCTGGGGCAGCCAGAGCTGTTCTGATCCAAAGTCAGGAGCCAGGAGCTTCCTTTGGGTCTCTCATGTGGGTGCGGGGGCCCAAGGACTTGGGCCATCTTTTACAGCTTTCCCGGGCCACAGCAGAGAGCTGGACCAGAAGCAGAGCAGCCGGGGCTTGACCACTGCCCATATGGGATGCCAGCACTGCAGGTGGCAGCTTTACCCGCTATGCCACAGCGCCAGCCCCAGCTGTAGTTCTTATGACAGATAAATGCTGTTACTGAGGGAGTGGTTTCCTGGTAAAAGGATGAATTTTGCTTCTTTCCCTTCTCACTTGCACATCCACTTGCTCTCTTACCCTTCTACCTTCTACCATGGGATGACACAAGAGTCTTTTCCAGATGTGTATTTTTTAGCCTGGACTTCCCACCCTCTAGAACAGTAAGAAATAATTTATCTGTACTCTATAAATTACCCAGTATCCTCTTACAGAACACAAAGCAGACTTAGACCATTATGATTTTTTTAAATCACTGAATTGAAAAATAAATGAATATATAGCTTACTATCTGTGTAGACCACTGAATTCCAAGCATGTAGAATAAACAAAGCTATACTCTTGATAAAAGCAGCCAATGTACTGTTTAATGCCAAATGCATTCTCTTGAAACAGAGTGAAGTCCCTTGGTTTTAAAAATGTATAATGTAGTCTCTTAAAGGTGAATGCTGTGTCAGTGAAATGAATTATAAATGAGGGATCCAAGTTAAGGACTAAAGCAAAAATAAACCTAGATTTTGTCCTCACAAAGAGTAACCTTAGGCATCATTCTTAGGTCCACAGACTGGGAATCCATTTAATATAAGGGTAATGCACTGAAAGCTTTTTAGCTACAATATATCCCAGTAAGCAGATCCAGAACTGAAGACATATCATGGCAAAGATTTAGCTAGCTCCAGAATATGTTAATTTTCCTTGTGCTTTTTGTTTTCATCAGCCACATCCTTTTCATTTACATGAATTACTCTTTTTTTTTAACTTTTATTTAATGAATATAAATTTCCAAAGTACAGCTTTGGATTACAATGGCTTCCCCCCCATAATGTCCCTCCCACCCGCAACCCTCCCCTTTCCCACTCCCTCTCCCCTTCCATTCACATCAAGATTCATTTTCGATTCTCTTTGTATACAGAAGATCAGTTTAGCATACATTAAGTAAAGATTTCTACAGTTTGCACCCACACAGAAACATAAAGTGAAAAATACTGTTTGAGTACTAGTTATAGCATTAAATCTCAATGTACAGCACACTAAGGACAAAGATCCTACATGAGGAGTAAGTGCACAGTGACTCCTGTTGTTGACTTAACAAATTGACACTCTTGTTTATGGCATCAGTTATCACCCCAGGCTCTTGTCATGAGCTGCCAAGGCTATGTAAGCCCCCTGAGTTCACCGACTCTGATCATATTTAGACAATGAACTACTCTTAAGTAGATATTCACATCTGAGATTGAGTATAGACACTATGACAAAGATCATTCATATTCTGTCATTTCAACTTGCTTTTCTTTTTAAACTATTCCATTGATGCAATACTTGCTCCAAAATATCCCAAATGATATTCTATCTAGATTAATTAAAATAAAGGCTTACTTTTAATGTCTTAACATGCAGAGTTACAAAAGGAATCAAAGTCATGGGCAAACACCTTGCAAATCACTTCAATTACCCTATTTTCTTTAGATAGCAAAATTTATTTCTTTATGAAGCCTATAATTTCAAAGTGTCACTATAAAATCTAAACATTAGAATTGTGCTAACAGGCTGCTTTTTTTCAATCCATTATATTATTTGAAGAATTGTGTGTCTTGTTTTACCTCAGTCTGGAGTCTTCTAATTAATAAATCACCTGTAATTTTACAAGTGAGGCTAGTTTAGCATAGTTGACATTTATTGAGCATTTTTATGCAAGGCACTACTTAGCGCTTTATATAAGCAATTCTATTTAATTCTGAACATAACCCTAATATGTAGTGTTAATGTGTAAACTGGGGAGGAAGAAAGTTTAGCTTTAGACTTAAAGACATTTCCCAAAATAATACAATCGCAAAGTTGAAGCAGTGAGACTCCCTTAATATCTGCTTGACAACAAAACATGGAGGGAAAGAAGGGTGGGGGAGAAAGGGAAGAGGGAAGAACCTAAGGGAAGTGAAGGGGAGAGGAGGGGAGGGGATGAAAGGGGAGGGGAGGGAGGGGAGGGAAAGGAAGGGAATGAAGATAGGGAGCAAAGGAATAGTCTAATTTTATGGGAGGAAGGGAACTTGAAGCAGTAGATTTTAGTAATGTTGGAACCATCATAGGAAAGAAGATAATGCTTTTTACATAGAAATAGGAACTGTTTTGAAAAATTTTAGTGTAAGATGACATTTCTATTTGAGGAGACTTTTCCCTTTTCCCTGCATTTCTGTTTGACTTTTCCATTTGTTACAAACAGAATTGGAGATGGTAGCTGTAGATAGCTTATGGATGAAAGTAAAGATACCAAGTCCCTAAGTCTCTGGTATTAGGCTAATTTCACCTAGGATTGTGAAGGAAAGGTTAAAAAAGAATATTCAATCTGGAGAAGAAGAGAGCCTGAGAAACTGTTTCAGAAGACTTTTGATGGTATAGACATATGTTTCTTTCTCCCACGTTGAAGACATCTCTAGCTAGAGATCTTGTTTCATCACTAAAATGTGTTTCTAAATATAAAAGATTGACATTCATTTCTATTGTTTACTGAGCTACAAAGTTCATAGAATATGTTTGGCATTTCTGGGGAAAAAAAGAAAAATACTAGGAGAGGAAACAATGGGAAAGAAAACCAGTATAGCTTTCTATGAAATATATATCAGGAATCCTCTGGCTTCCTAGGTGTGAGCCTGAGAACCTCCACTGGAGTTCTTTGGGGAAAAGAGCCTCCCTATATGGCTGTGTGTGTGCGTGTGTGTGTGTGTGTAACTCACATTATATTTTTTCCATTCATCTGGTGATGAACACTGTAGTTTATCCATGCTTTGACTTTTGTGAACAGTATTGCTACAAACGTGGTGGTGCAGGTATCTCTTTGATGCAACCCATTCATATATTTTAGGTTATGCCTAGGAATGGGATTGCTGGATCATATGGCAAGTCTATTTCTGTTTCTTAAAGAAATCTCCATACTGTTTTCCACAGTGGCTACATTAATTTATATTCACACCAGTGGTTTATAAGAGTTCTGCTTTCTTTACTTCCTCACCTAATTTGTTACTCTCTGTCTTTTCATAATAGCCATTCTGCTGGGGTGAGATTATATCTTACTGAGGTTTTGCTTTGTATTTACTTGATGGCTAATGATACTGAGCACTTTCTCATATATTTATTAGCCATGTGTATTTCATATTTTGAGAATTTTCTGTTGAGACCCTTTAACCATAAATCATATGGGGTTACAAGACACAGAATAGTCAAAGAAATCCTGAAAACCTGATCATTAAGTAGGCTGTGTTTTATGTAATAAATATTGAAACATTAATCTTGGATTGTCACAACAGATTTAATTAGAATAAGTCATTATATAACTGGCCTGATCAAGTAGCATATTTTGAATTTTATAATTAATAAATGCTACAGTGTAAACATCAAAGTGTAAATATCTTGCAATGAGGATGTTGGTTTTCACCAGAAGTGTCTAATATTGCAGGAAATGTTCTGAACATTTCTAGCCCTAACCAGCATTCTACTTCAAATTAAAACAAAAATTTTCTCTATTTTCAAAAAACTTTGGGCACTTCTGTATAGTATATTCTTTACTTGAGCCTTAAAATGTGACATAGTTTTTTTGTTTGTTTGTTTGTTTGTTTTTTTAATCATGGAAAATACTGCAGTAATGGCAACTACTTTTTTCATGTATAATTTTCACACACTATTGACCATGTTGGTGCCATTATTGTTGTAGTTATGATTCTAAAAATTTGTTTTATTTGTAACACCTGTTAGCGTCTATTGGAACACTAGGGCACCTCTGGAAGTGATAGTGTAACTGAATGGGAAGAGAATGACAAATTCAATTTTACCTAGATCAGAAGAAAATAATATAAGAAAAAGAAGTTGCAGGATCTTTTTGTTTCTCTTTTATTTTTAAATTTTTTATTTAAAAAGATATATTTATTTTCATTTTATTTTAAAAACAGAGCCACCAAGACAAACATAAAAAGATCTCCCATCTGCTGGTTCATTCCTAATTCCTGCTGCCACAGGGGTTGGGCCAAACTGAAACCAGGAGCTAGGAACTGGATCCAGGTCTCACACATGGATGGCAGTGATGCACGTTCTTGAGATACTGTTTCCTGTCTCCCGGAGTGTGTATTGATCTGAAGCTGGAACTGAAAGTGACACCAGGTCTCAGCCCAAGCATTCTGATATGGAATGTGGGCATCCAGTATGGAATGTGGGTATCCTAAGTAGCATCTTAACCACTGCACCAAAAGCCCATTCTGATATTTTTTAGTGTTAATATTGTCTTTAGTACTCTACCAAACAATGTTTATTTACAAACCCACAACAAAATTATCAGTAATTCTTTATTAAAGTTTTCATAAAAAAGCCCATCATCAAGAATCCCAGATTTCCTTATGAGTAAATTAAAGCTAATAATTGCTTATTTTTGGCATGTTGCATTTTCAGAATTTGATTTACATGAGAACAAAGCACTCTAATCCTGATGAGCTCTGATGTAGTAGATACAAGAAGATAGTGTTAAGATTCAATTACATGTAGCTACTCAGCATGTTTCAGGTTAAACACCTAAATTCTCCTGTATGCCTGATTTTATCAAAAATGGTTACTATATAGTACTGGGGGAAAATTGAATGGGAACAAAGAACAGACGTAGTTGTTTGTATGAACAATTAATGCGTGATTGTTGTATTCCATTATATATGTGTACATCTCTACCTTTGCTCTAGCATAAGAATCTGAATGTGTTTACTCACAGGGATTATTCTTGAGAAAGATATATTTGGGAATTTTTTTTATTTTTGAGATAGCATATTTTTAATTGATATTATAATCAAAGGCTTTATGTGCCACTAAATTAAGAGTTCAATAACTAAAAAAAATAGAAAATACCTTACGTAGCTCAGCAGGGATCTAGGCAAGGGCTATAAACAATAATAAAATGAAAACAAGTCAATTTCACTCATACACAATACATTTTAAAATAATCACAGATCATTAAAAGTATGGTAATATATCATTCTTATCAATTTCTTTGACAAAGACATAAAAGTTTTATAAAACAAAATTTATAGCAATACCGATACAACTAGGCATTTCTTTCTTTTATTTTTTTTTCATTCTTTGTTTTTGAGTTTTACCTTCCACATATAAGGAAGAACATGCAATATTTGTCTATGTCTGGCTTATTTCACTCAACATGATGTCCTCCAGTTGCAACCATTTTGATGCAAATGATAGATTTTTATTCTTTTTAATAGCTAAAATATATTCCATCATATATATGTAAATATAAGTATTTGACTTCTGTTGGATAATCTTACATTGTTTGTATTTAAACTTCAAATCATAAAAATAACCAATATGAAGGAACAACAACAAAAAGAGATTTATCTTCTAATACAAAATTTTAAATAAAGCTGTTTTAATTTTAGCTAAACTCAGTTATACTTCTAAGTCAAAACATATGAAATTGCATTTAAATAAAAGCTTCTTTACACAGCTGTCAGCAAGAACTTAAGCTTCACCTACCATTTATTCTTCTTTGACATTTGCTGAAATTTAAAGATGTGCCTGGACATTTACTGCATGATTATATGCTTCTCAGAGAATGATGATGAAATTCTAAAAGCAAAACCAAAACAGCTTAATTGATAGGGGATAGTACATTTCAGACAAAGACTGTAAGTTAAAATGTTATTTTATTTTCTACTGTGAATAGGAAGTTTTTGCATAAATATTGTCCATATATATAGAAGAATTTATATATGTATCCATATGTATGTGTGTGTGTGTATGTATATATATATATATATAGCTCTATTCTCATTCCTAATCTTTCATGGGAGAAAAAGGGTCATCAAAATCTTGAAAAGAGGCCAAAAATAAAAACTGATTGCAAATCTAATATAAATGTTATGTGTGATTTTCTCTTTTTGATTCCCTTCTCTCTATTTGCTATGGTATTTCTCTTCTATCACCTTTCATTTTCTCTTCTTTTCTCCTTGGACAGATTACATATCATTTCTACATTAAATGGGACACTGTACTTTGTGCCTTATCTCAGCTCAAACCCAAAGAATTTCTAATTAATTCAAGTTAATAAACTTGGCAGCTTGTATTCAGAGGGAAACTGCTTCAAGTAGCCACCTTGGTTTTCATCAAATTTTTGTAATCACTTATATTCTGCCAAAGGATATTTGAATTTTAAAGAAGACAATAGCAGCCAGCATACTATGATAGTATAATATTTGTTTATAATCATATGTCAATGATTTAAATATAATGTGATAAGAGAACTTAATTTGTTATTCCCAAATGTTTCTCAACCTCATCATTTTCCCAGCTGTCAATCACTATTCACCTCTATTGATGATGTTTGCACAAATTTACAGTCCAAAAGGAAAACAATATCATTATACATTAGATAATATTAAATTGGAAATTTTCTACTAAACTACATTATTTTCCTGAAATTGAAATTACAAACTTGAATCTCTTGAGTTTGCATCTCATCAGACTTCACATTGTTAGTTAAAAAAGGTCAAGATTAATGCTATCTTTCATTTTATTGTAATTGTATCATACTCATATACATTTAATTAATTCATTCAGAGTGTATTCACTGAGATCTTAATGTATGACAGGCGCTATTCTTAACTCTAAAAATAGAATTAAACAAATTGCACTTAAGGAGATTGCATGCTTGAAAGTGCAAAACAAGAAAAAGTAAACAAATCAGAAAAAAAAAAAAAAAGATTATTTAGAGATTTAGAGTGATAAGTGGTAAGCACATACCCACCTAGATACACTCACTTACAGGAGTGAAGATTCAGTTACTGCTTATTTAAGTAGAATCTGGGAAGTGACAATCACTTGAGACCTCAACTATGAAAAAATGTCAATCAAACATGTGTCTACAGGATGGGTGTTAGAAGCACAAAATCTAAATGCAAATACAGAACTCCACAAAGCGATAATGAGATCAGCATTTTTGTTTTAGCAAAGCAATTGTAAACTATGGAAGAGTGAGTCAGAGGAAAATGGGTAAGAGGAGAAGTCAGAGGAGGAGCAGAGACAGATCATGCATGACTCTGCTGGCCCTGGTAGGAAGTTTGGATATAATACTATGTGACTAGGCATAGAGTTTTAAACCTCTCTGGTATTAATTAAAATACTCACTACCAAGCAAAAATATAAATTTTCACTTTTGAAGAATACGGATGGGTACCTAAAGAATGGATTTTAGGTAGAAACAGGTTGGATCAGTGAGGTAATTAAGGGGATGTTGCAAATGCTGATAAAAATTTGCAAGTGAAGCAGTAGAGAATGGTCACAATCTATGGATTTCAAATAGATTTTGAAAATGAAGTCAAAAGAAGTCAAGAGAATGAGAGAAGAAAATATGAACTATTGAGAATTTGGAATTGAGTAATTGAGTGGTCATGATTTTTAGAGAGATGTGGTGGGTATACAAGTGAGCTTTGTTTATACATCTTCTTTTTTGATCTGTTGTCAAATTAGCAAACACTGCTTGCATGAACAAACTGACAACTGTTGTTTCTCATGTTTATTTTTGGAGAGAATAAATGTTATAAAATAGTGTGAAATGGGATGGATTTGTTCCTTTAGTCAACAATTTTTAAGCATCTTATATGAATATTGTTTTGGCACTGCAGATTGTAAGTGATTCTTCTATAATTAGAGGGATTTTAGAAATGAAGAAGAGTTTATTAAAAATAAGAGATTTAAAAATGATGTGAAGAATGGCTTAAATTTAGAAACTTGAAAATCTATCATCTATAGTCTCCAAATTTGGATATCAGAAAGAATACCAGAAAAAAATGGATTTGGGAATAGGAAATTCGCAAGCAGCGAAGCCACCATTTAGGGATGAATCACATAAGAGACATATGGAATGCCTAGGTGCATACCATATGAGACAGTGGTGATGCCTCAAGTAACTGAGTACCTCCCACTCAGGTGGGACACTGATGGTGAGATGGACTCCTAGTTCTGGCCTGGCCCAATCCTAGCTATTATGGACATTGGCTTCTCCTTCTTTCTCTATCACTATGCCTTTCAAATAATTTTAAAAATTTAATATAACATAAAGTCATAATGTGGTATCTTATCAATTTACTTGACTGTAAAAGTTATCCATAAAAAGAAATGAAAATCAAGATATGGTCAGGGCAAGTTAGGTTATGTGCAGAAACAAATACCCTCAGATTCTAACGGCTTGTTACAATAAATGTTTATATCCTGCTCAACATGAATTTCTCTCCTCTATTCTGCTGTTAACCAAGCTAATGGAAGTTAGCTTGCAAGTGTCTACTTGCTCTAACACAGGTAAACAAAATATTGTCAATTAAATAGAACATGTCACATCAACTCAGAACTCACCAGACATGACTGGTCTCATAGCCACACCCATACACAAGGGAATGGGCAAGTAGTCTTGCTATGTGTGCTGTAAACAGGGAGCTAAAATGTTTCTTAGGCTTTTATAATGAATTCAAGTAAGATTCATGAAAAAAAATGAGATGGGTGAAATAATTTTCTGAATTTTAAAGAACGTAGATGTGCATAATATTGAGTTAGATATCTGAGGAATTTAGCAACTATGTTAATGCAATTAAGGGAACCTAACTTGGATGCTATTATTAATATAGGATTTTCTAGGGTTGCAAAGTGCTGTGATGAGTATTTGGTCACCATTGGATATAATTTACAAATGAAACTACATAGTGAGATTTTATTGAAGGCACAAGAATCTAAGGAGAACGGCAGAAGGGCCAGGAAAGATTGTCAGTAATTGGTTTTGGAATAGGGAAAAAGAATTTGAGTAGCCAGAAAAGAAGGCAGAATGGACAGAAGAAGATGAATAATACATCCAGCTTATTTTAATAGAAAAATGTTTTTCATGAAGAAGTAAGTGACAAAATTTTTCAAATACTAAAACTGAATTTGGATGAAGAAGACAATGTTCTAGGAGTAATATGGAACATGCAGTCAATCTTCCAAGCCACACCTTGTTTTATGATTTTATATATAAACTCCTCATTTTCTTTAACTTTTATGATAGATCAGGCATGATCAGTGAATTAAAGAATTCCAGACACATGAAAAATAAACTGAAGACACAGGACTTGAACCAGACCTTCTAGCAGCAGAATCACAGTCTGCTGTTCATCACAGTAAAACAACTCATATTCTACTGTGGGTTGCTTGGCCTTGTTTTTTTTTTTTTTTTCTTTTTTTCTGAAATAAAGCACAGAAATAAAATCTGGGTTGAAACCTAGTAGTAATGGTAAATGGGGCATGGAAGCAACAAGTACAGAATATGTGCTTGCAGGGTTTGAAAATGAAGCAGCACAAGAAATATTACATTATTGAATGGAAACTGTAGTATGGTAAGGCTAAAGTTTTTCACCTGGTTTGTTTTCCGAATGTAAGACACATAAATGCAATTACTGAAAAGGAATGGAGAAAAGCGAGTTGAACTTTGCAGCACATTCTCTATTTACGAAGTATTCCATGGAGCAGTCACATGTGTCTTCTTATTCAATTCATTGAAAATGAGATGCCTTCCTTAATTTGAAGAGCAATTAAGTGAAAGCATCATGATTCATGCCTGGCTTCCTTTGGCTTCAGCACACATATTCCTTTCCCTGCATCACATCAGAAAATGCACAGAGAAAAAAATACTAGGAAGAATAATATCTTTATGTGTTTCATAGAGGAATAGAAAAAAATTAAAAAAAATACTGGAATTCAGTGAAACAAAGAAAAGTCTTTTTCCTGATACTGACAGGAAAGTTACCAAGAATAAAGCATTAGTGATATGCTGAAAAGACAACAGGAGGCCAGCGCCGCAGCTCAATAGGCTAATCTTCCGCCTGCGGTGCTGGCACCCTGGGTTCTAGTCCTGGTAGGGGTGCCGGATTCTGTCCTGGTCGCTCCTCTTCCAGTCCAGCTCTCTGTGGCCCAGGAGTGCAATGGAGGATGGCCCAAGTGCTTGGGTCCTGCACCCGCATGGGAGACCAGGAGAAGCACCTGGCTCCCGGCTTTGGATCAGCACGGTGCGCCAGCCGCAGCGCGCCGGCCACGGTGGCCATTGGAGGGTGAACCAACGGAAAAGAAAGACCTTTCTCTCTGTCTCTCTCTCTCTCATTGTCCACTCTGCCTGTCCAAAAAAAAAAAAAAAAAAAAAAGACAACAGGAATACATAAGAATGTAAGCTAAATTCTTAGTAGTAATCAAACATTAGGCACATATTGCAAAATCACTGCTGCCCAACAATAATTTCTCAGATTAAATGAGGAAAGCTCATTGTGAGTTTTGGGTAAAAATACTATCAAGAAATGATGGTTTGGGAGGGCAGGCTTTGGTGGAGCAGTTAACATGCCATGCAGGGTGCCTGAATCCTACATCAGAATGCCTGGGTTTGAGTCCTGCTTCAGGTTCCTGATAAAGCCTTCCTGCTAATGTGCATCTGGGTGGCAGCAGATGATGGCTCAAATGCTTGGGTCTCAGCCAACTTCATGGGAGATCCAGATTGAGTTCTGGGTTCCTGGCTTTGGCCTAGCCCAGCCCCAGTCAATGAAGTCATACAGGGAGTGAACTAGCAGATGGGAGATCTCTCTCTCTCTCACTTAAATAAATTTTAAAAAATGAAAGAAATGATCGGGCATATTACTGCTCTCCTTTGTTTTATGTCACACAAATGGTCATCTATTAATATTTTATTTCGTTTCTTTTTCTTTACAAAATGGGCAGTGATAGTATTACTTCCAGTGCTGTCCAGCAGTCCTCATGATTAAGTTGTAGGAGTTGTGGGTTCTGAGTTTGCAGATTTTTTTATTTATACTGTTTTAATTCATAATTTTTGTCATTGTCTTATTAGTACCAAGAACATGAATATAAATTTTGGATTATTTGGAATTGTTATTTTTCTCAGCAGTTCACCATGAGAGTTAGGATATAGGTTTTCTACTGTATTTAGACAATAAATAACCTAAATCATATGGTAGTTCTATTTTTAGTTATTTTGAGGAATTTCCACGCAGTTTTCCACAATGACAATACTAATTTACATTCCAACAGTACACAAGTCTCTGTCCAACCTAACTGGAGTGAGGTGATACCTCAGTATGGTTTTGATTTGCCTTTCCCTGATGTTTAGTGCTGCTATGCATTTTTCAGGTACCTGCTAGCTATTGGCATGTTTTCCACTAATAAATTAGGTACACTTTCCATTTTTTAGTTCGTCTGGGTATGTGACCAAGGGAAATGAAATCAGTCTGTTAAAGAGACATCTGTGCTTCCATGTTTATTTCAGCTCATTTCACAATAGCCAACAAATATATGCAAGCTTAGTGTCCATCAATCAGAGAATGAAGAAAACAGTGCAAACAAACAAGAGTACTGCTCATACATTAAAAAGCATGGAATCTTGTCACTTACACAATGTAGATGGATTAGGAGGTCATACTGTCAAGCAAAATAAAGCACAGAAAGACAATGATCACATGAGATCACTCATATGTGGAGTCTAAAATATGTGATCTCATAGAACGTAAAAGTATAATTATGGTCATCAGAGACTATAGACATCAGATGGAAGGAAAGGATGGGGAAAGATTAATTCATGGGTACCAAGTAATAGCTAGATAATGATAAGAACTTCTAGGTCTGGGTTCTGCAGCAGATGCTAATACATTGTATTTTTCTCTATAAATAGAACTGGAAGACAGGATTTTGGGTGTTTTTACTATGCAGAAATGTTTAATGTTTGAGGAGATTGTTATATTTACCCTGCTGGTACATTATACATATCTCACTATACATTATACCATGTATGAAAGCACCTATAATACTGAGATAAATTTTATATACATATATACACACTCCCCACACACATATACATATATATATTTATATACAGATATACATATATATCTGCTAAAATTCCTTTTTTTAATAGAAAGTTTTTTTAAAGATTTATTTATTTATTTGAAAGGTAGAGTTACAGAGAGGCAGAGAGAGGGAGAGAGGGGTCTTCCATCAACAGATTCACTCCCCAGTTGGCCGCACTGGTCTGAGCTGCACCAATCTGAAGCCAGGAGCCAGGAGCTTATTTTTGGTCTCCCACATGTGTGCAGGGGCCCAAGGACTTGGGCCATCTTCCACTGCTCTTCCAGGACATAGCAGAAAGCTAGATCGGAAGTGGAGCAGCTGGGATTCAAACCAGCACCCATATGTGATGCCGGCACTGCAGATGGCGGCTTTACCTGCTACACCATGGTAGCATGGCCTCAAGAAAAAGTTTTTACAAAATCATTCCGTACTAGGCTCTATACGTTGGATAGGAAGAAGTGAAGAGGAAAAGGCAACACATCTATTCACCCAGAGCAATACTCTGCCTAATCTCTGTTCTTCTATTAATACTAAGCAGGATGACTTCCTATTTAAACTGTAGGAGACAGAACACTTACAGTCAAGGCACTGTATCAGCACAGTCTTTACCCTAAGAAAATTTTCTGCATGCATGTGTATGTGTGTATATTTAATTTTCTTATGACGGCCCAGAATTCAGGGCATTTGACTTATCATATCTGCTTAGAGCACTCGCTGTTCACTTTATCTCTTGCTTTTTTTGAAGATTTTTTAAAAATTTATTTGAAAGTCTGAGTTAAACAGAGAGAGAAGGAGAGGCAGAAAGAGAGAGAGAGAGAGAAGAGAGTCTTCCACCACTGGTTTACTCCCCAATTGGCCACAGTGGCCTGAGCTGCACCAATCTGAAGCCAGGAGCCAGGAGCTTCTTCCAGGTTTCCCGCACAGGTGCAGGAGTCAAAGGACTTGGGCCATCTTCTACTGCTTTCCCAGGCCACAGGAGAGAGCTGGATCAGAAGTGGAGCAGCCAGGACTCGAACTGGCACCCATATGGGATACCAGCACTGCAGGCAGTGGATGTACCCACTATACCACAGTGCCGGCCCCTATCTCTTGTTAATACATTAAATAAGGCCGGTGCCGCGGCTCACTAGGCTAATCCTCCGCCTAGCGGCGCCGGCACACCGGGTTCTAGTCCGGGTTGGGGCGCCAGATTCTGTCCCGGTTGCCCCTCTTCCAGGCCAGCCCTCTGCTGTGGCCAGGGAGTGCAGTGGAGGATGGCCCAGGTGCTTGGGCCCTGCACCCCCATGGGAGACCAGGAAAAGCACCTGGTTCCTGGCTCCTGCCATCGGATCAGTGCGGTGCGCCGGCCGCAGCGTGCTGGCCGCGGCGGCCATTGGAGGGTGAACCAATGGCAAAAAGGAAGACCTTTCTCTCTGTCTCTCTCTCTCACTGTCCACTCTGCCTGTCAAAAAAAAAAAAAAATACATTAAATAAGTACCTCAATTTCATTGGTCTTGTATATGAAAAAGACCTCGTGTGACTTAATGAGTATCTTTGATCAATAAGTTATTGAATTTCGTATATTATAAAAAACTAGGTTATAGAGAGAAAGTCATGTATTGTCTATGTGCAAGTACATTTGGTCATAAATTTCTGTGAGGTAGATACAATAGGATTCTTACTATTCAAACTAAAGTGATTCATGTCATTGTATAAATTCCTGTATTTTTATTATTTATAAAAGAATGTAAAAAATAACTTAGCAACTTTTTGCTTATTTTCTAATGCTTGTCTATTTAAGTACTTTCTTCATTTTCCTTTTTTTATTTGGAGTGTTTTGAAAGCTTTATTAAATCAATACAACCACTTCACCTCCCTGTTTTCTTTTCCACACATACACAAAAGGTTTAGAAGTAGAACAGAAATCCTCATTTTTACTTTCTGAGCATACCAACTTAAATTTAATCTCTGCAAACAATTTGCTATGAAATACAGTTTGAAACAGTCAATAGAAGCAGCAGTCTTCAAATAGGAGGTAAAAACTACCTTTCTATGTATATCATCTGGGGGGTATTTTTATCCAAAGGTGCAGTTTTCATCTAAAAAACTCCATTCAGCTAATGGTAATAAAATAAGCATTCTTGTTTCAAATAAATATGTATAGGCGTTAATTTAACATTGCATTGCATTAAACTGCATACATGTAAAAATAGGAAAGTTGAAGGCTAAAGTACAACTGAAGCTGGTCATTATGGAAAAATAAAAATCAGGTAATGCTAGCCTCTGTGTCCGTGGGGGAAATTGTCATATTCAGGGTTATTTTGTAAGTATTAAGAAAATGTGGGGGAGAATTTTTTATCTAAAATCACATTGTCTTTTCTCTATTGGCTGTAATATTGGGAAGTCTGCTTAAAAATGAATATAGGGTGGGAAATATTGCTTAATTACATTTTGATTTCCAATTGCTAAGATAATTTGTCTTCTGGATTGTGGAGAAATATGCCAATGAAACACAACGGAGGTGGTCTTTGTTTAAGATCTTAAGGTGCTATTAATTTGTAATACTTAGCCTCTGTGAATTAATGCCCTTTGTAATGCTGTACTAAAATTTGTACAGCATTTTGAGGTATTATTTTTTCTTTTTCTTTTTTTTTTTTGAAGATTTTATTTATTTATTTGAGAGGTAGAGTTACAGAGAGAGGGAGGAAACAGAAAGGTTTTCCATCTGTGGGTTCACTCCGCAAATAGCTACAACAGCCAGAGTTGGGCTGATCTGAAACCAGGACCCAGGAACTTCTTCCAGGTCTCCCTTGTGGGTGCAGGGGCCCAAGCACTTGGGCCATTTTCCACTGCTTTCACAGGCCATAGCAAAGAGCTAGTCAGAAGAGGAACATCCAGGACTCAAACCGGTGCCCATATAGAATGCTGGTGCCACAGGCAGAGGCTTAACCCACTATGCCACAGCGCCACCCCAGGTATTGTTTTCTTTGATGAGAGAAAATTTTTAAAAAGAATATTGCTTTGTGGATCACTAACTTATTATCTGAGCCTAAAGTACGATCTTCTCTGGATACTGAATAAGCTATTAGCAGATCTTCCTCTACATGCTCTGTGCTTTACACAGTGAAGCTATAAAGATCATGTTAAGGCATGGGACCATTTCTGTCTCCTACCAAAATCTGTACTTGGCTTTCAGCCTCACCGACCCTCTTCTCTTTGGTTCTTTTACATTATCATTTGTTATATTATATAACTTAACATATCTAATCTGATATTTCATAAAACTTTCCCTGATCCTCATTACTAGAATGTAACTCTGTTGCATGTTCCTAAAGGATTTTGTGTTTTCCTTATGATATATCAATTAGTAAAATATATTATATTGGATATATATATGAGGGATTTTAAAGAATTTTTACTTATCTGAGAGAGAGGGAAAGAACAATGGAGGAACAGGGCCAGAGAAAGAGAGAGGATTTCCCATTTTCTGTTTCACTCTCAAAATGAGAGTGCATTGCAGGTCATTGCCTGCTATGGCGAAAGCTACAGCAGGGCTGGTAACGGGAGCCAGGAGAGCTATCCAGGTCTCCGATGGGAGTGGTAGGGACCCAGGTACATGAGACTTCACTGCTGCTTCCCATGGTCTGTATTAGTGGCAAGCTGATGTCAAGAGTCAGAGGCAAGTATGAACCTCAGGAACTCTGATGTGAGATATTAGACTAGACACATGCTCCCTACAATAAATATGGGGGTACAGATGACTCTTTAATATGCTGATTTCATTTTATTTGGGTAAATTCCTAGGAGCAGGATGGCTGGGTCATATGGTAGCTCTATATTCTGATTTCTGTGGTATCTCCATACCGTCTTGCACAGTGGTAGTACCAGTTTACATTCCCAACAATAGTGGATTAGGTTACTTTTTTTAACCACATCCAAGCCAACATTTGTTATTTGTTGATTTCTGTATGAAAGCCATTCTAATGGGGGCGAGGTGAAGCCTCCTTTTCGTTTTGATTTGCATTTCCTTGATGGCTAGTGATCCTGAGCATTTTTTCATGTGTCTGTTGGCCATTTGGATTTCCCCTTTTGAAAAATGCCTTTTCTAGTCCTTTGCCCATTTCTTAACTGGGTTGTTCATTTTGTTGTTGGGTTTCTTGAGCTCATTATAGATTCTGAATGTTAATCCTTTATCAGTTGCATAATTTGCAAATAATTTCTCCCATTTTTTTGGTTGCCTCTTCAATTTGCTGAGTGGTTCTTGTGCAGTGCAGAAGCTTATGAGCTTGATGTAATACCATTTGTCAATTTTGGCTTTGATTGCCTGTACTTCTGGGGTCTTTTCCAAGAAGTCTTTTTGCATGCCAATGTCTTGCAGAGTTTCCCCAATGTTCTCTAGTAATCTGATGGTATCGGGTCATAGATGTATGTCTTTGGTCCATTTCAAGTGGATTTTTGTGTGAGGTGTAAGGTAGAGGTCTTGTTTCATACTTCTGCATATGAAGATCCAATTTTCCCAGTACCATTTATTGAAGAGGCCGTCCTTGCTCCAGGGATTGATTTTAGCTCTTTTGTCAAAGATAAGTTGGTTGTAGATGTGTGAATTGATTTCTGGAGTTTTTATTATATTCCATTGGTCTATCCATCTGTTTTTGTGCCAGTAACAGGCTGTTTTGATTCTAACTGCCCTACAGAATGTATTGAAATCCGGTGTTGTGATGCCTCAAGCTTTATTTTTGCTGCATAAGATTGCTTTAGCCGTTTGAAGTCTTCTGTGTGTCCACATGAATATCAGCATTGTTTTTTTTTCTGTATCTGAGAAGAATGTCCTTGATATTTTGATTGGTATCACACTAAATCCATAGATTGCTTTTGGTAGTATGGACATTTTGATGCTATTGATTCTTCCAACTCAGGAACATAAAAGATATTCCCCCAGGTTTATTGCAGCTGAATTCATGATAGCTAAGATACGGAATAAACTCAAATGTCCATCAACTGAACACTGGATAAAGAAATTATGGGCCACTCTTCCTAAACTTATTGACATGGCACAGCCAGTGACTACACAGCTGATGCTCCTGCTGGTGCGGGTGATGCATGGGGCCCAGCCCATGACTGCATGGGCCAGGACTGAACTCTTTGGTGTTGGCATGTACCAACAAGTACCACATGGAAAGGCCAAGCACTGGGACAAGTTATATGAGCAGATTCAACTAGGACCACTGTGGCAAGATGGAGCCTGCCTACAAGCATCACTTTGTCCAGGACACCTGCCTCTGTGAGTGCTCCCCCAATCTGGGGCCCTGGATCCAACAGGTGGACCAGAGCTGCAGCAAAGAGCAGATCCTGAATGTGCCCCTGTGCAAAGAGGATTGTTAGCACTGGTGGGAGGACTGTCACAACTCCAGAACCTGCAAGAGCAATTTTTGGCACAAGGGCTAGAACTGGAACTTGGGATTTAACCAGTGCCCAGTGGGAGCTGCCTGCCACCCTTTCTGCTCTAGTTCCCTACACGTGCTGCTCTGTGTGAAGAAATCTGGAGTTACTCCTACAAGGCTAGCAACTGCAGCCTTGGGAACAGCCACTGCCTTCAGATGTGGTCCAGGTTGGCCCAGGGCAACCCCAATGAGGAGATGGGTAGGTTCTATACTGAGGCCATGAGTGGGGCTAGGATCCAGGGGGCCTGGCCTCTCTTGCCCAGTCTGGCCCCTTGATGCTCTTTCTGCTCATCTGAGTGCCTTTATCCCTCCCTGTCCAGCACTATGGCTCCCAACTATTGGGTTACTGCTCCATGGGGGGAACACTAACAGCCAGTTCAAATAAACCAGAAATTCCCCCCAAAAATTATGGGATATGTACACCATGGACTAATACACAGTGGTAAAAAAAATGAAATCATGCTATTTGCAACAAAATGGATGCAACTGGAAAACATTAAATTTAGTGAAATAAGCCGGTCCTAAAAGACAAATACCATATTTTTCCCTTATCTGTGGTAAGTAATAGAATACCTAAAAGATAATTTATAGAAGAGAGATTGATACTTTGAGATGCAATGACTTTGAATGGCCTTTGGCTCAACTGTTAAGGAAGAGGTTTTTTTTCTTTCTTTCTTTTTTTTAATTTACTATTTGTTGAATTCTTTACTTAGTGTAGGGTTAATCTTATTGTATAAAAATAATTGAAAATAGTTCTTAGTGGGGCTGGTGCTGTGGTGTAGTGGGTAAAGCCACCGCCTGCAGTGCCAGTGCCTGCATTCCATATGGGTGCCGGTTTGAGTCCCGGCAGCTCCACTTCTGATCCAGCTCTCTGCTATGGCCTGGGAAAGCAGTAGAAGATGGCCCAAGACTTTGGACCCCTGCTCCCATGCGGGATACCTGGAAGAAGCTCCTGGCACTTTGGATTGGTGGAGCTCAGGCCGGTGCGGCCAAATGGGGAGTGAACCAGCGGTTGGAAGACCTCTCTCTCTCTGCCTCGCCTCTCTCTGTGTAACTCTGACTTTCAAATAAATAAATAAATCTTTAAAAAAGAAAATAGATCTCAGTAAAAATATGAAGGAAATAGGAGAGAGAAAAGGAAGAAGATGGGAGTTTTGGTGGGAGGGAGGGTATGATGGGAAGAATTACTAGGTTCCTAAATTTGTATTTACAAAATGCATGAACTTTGTATACCTTAAATAAAAAAAAAAAAAAAAAAAAAAAAAAAACCACCTGCTCCCTGAGTGATTTTTAAAAATTTCTATAAGGTTGGTGTCACCTCACTAGAAAAGTAACTTTATGTTTTTCTTATCATTTTATTCTCTGTACCAACTAAATTTACTCACTGAAATTACCAACAACCAGTAATCAATCATTTCTAAGTCAATGGGTCTCAGAGATGTATATATAATTAAATTTCTTATTTTCATTTTCATATGGATTGGTGAAGAATGTATTTTCTGGGTTAGAGATTGTGTAGAATTTTTGTAGCAATGGGTCTTCCTGAGCTGTGCTGTTATCCTTTTCTGTTCCTTTATAGCACTTTTGAGCAGGAAAGTAATTCCCAGAGGAATGGATGTTGTCACAACATACTTAGAGTGTTAGGAAGGTTGTAGAAATTATGACATGTTGGGAAGAGGAAGTTCTAACTGGGGACAGAAGTCATTAGAGCATGAGTTATAAATATTAATCATTATGTAAGTAGATAATATTCCTGTTCAACATGTTCATAAGTTATATTTGCAATGCAATTTAATAATTGTTTCTAAAAAGCTGTAAGGGATATATTTTATACATAAGAAAACATGACAGCCTTAGAGTTTATTACCTAATGTAATTATTATTGTAACATTGTATGTAACTTTGACAAATTGTCTCCAATGCTCTGGGTGAATTTGGACCCTTCACAGGGTAAGCATGGTTTGTGTCATTCTGAAAAAGTTTATGTTGTTGTTTATGTGTGCCCAAGTATAATTTTCCCCAGATCTCAGCTGATAATTCTGGGAAGAAAAAGTTCAAAGCCAATTGGATCCTACTTATAGAACAAGTCTTCTACATGTATGGTGCTTCTAGCCCCAATTAGAATGCTCTGAATACAGACATCATATGTAATGGTTTTGAAATCTTAGTAGGTGCCCAAAGCAGTAGAATTTGGGAATAACTACATAACAAATAATATATTTTTCTTACATCATCCTCTAAGTACTTGTATTACACCTATACTGAAACACTGAGAAATTAGCAAGATCATAATTACAGATTCCTTTAGACACATGGCTTAGTAATACCACTGAATGTTGACAAATCTCCAGAAAGAATAAATGGAAACACCAAGGACCCTTAACCACATCTTTTATCTTGTAAATGAACTTTACAGTCTTGTTCAGATAGGAAAAAAAAAATGAAATGGAATCTGAATTGTGAATCATATCAGTCCTTAATTAGAAAAATCCACATTTTGCAATTATTTAATAAGACCTTATCAAAGTAAATGCTTCAAAATCTAGATAGTGATATATTAATCACCAAGTTTTATGCCCTTATATGTAGGGAAAAATAAGCACATAAAGCAAAAGAGGTTTAAGGCTTTCAACACCCTCACTTTTATTTTATTTAATTTTATTTTAAAGATTTAATATGATTTGAAAGAGTTACAGAGAGAGAGAGAGATAAATTTTCCAAGCACTGGTTCACTCCTCAGATGGCTGTAACAGCCAGAGTTGGGCCAGGCCACAACCAGTAGCCAGGAGCTCTTCCAGGTCTTGCACATGGGTGGCAAGAGCCTGAGCATTTGACCCATTCTCCACTGCTCCTTCCAGGCCATCAGCAGGGAGCTGGATCAGAAGTGGTGCAGCCAACACTTGAAGAAACACTTATTTGGGATGCTGGCATCTCAGACAGTGGCCTTACCTGCTACGCCACAGTGTCATCCTCTTCATGCTCACTTTTAAAAATGTAACTCTATGGTGCTGCCCAGCCATTTTAGGTATATTCTGCATAATATCCATGTCACAATTTCTGAGACCAGTGGTTTAATCTTTCCCAATTAGAATGTTCTCAATACAGATACCATACTTAACTTACCAGAAGGCTTCTTCACACTTCAGATCAAGCAAACCTCAAAATGCATGATCTCTACTATGTGAATGTACCTCATTTTGGATAATGCAAATGTTATCAACCAAATTACAAAAGCCAAGAAAAGAGGGAAGAAGGGCAAATTCTATAAATGGAATTGAAAATAAGACCCTATGCTAATGGTTTTCTTCCTTTGGTATTTATAGTCAAAACATTTTCCAAGAGATTTTTGACACAATAACAATAATAATTACTTGCAATAAAGACAATTTGTTTAAAAATATGAGAAAAAACTTGGCATCACATCTAAACTTGATCTCAGAGACCAAGTACATTTGCACAGCCATAAGTTATAAAGTTGTAATCACAGATCAATAGAGAAGATCTTTAAAACCAAGCGCAAAGAAGTTACTCATTTGACTCACAGCAGGGCTTTTTCTCATTTCAAATGGAAAATTTTTCTAATCCTAAAATGTGACATGATCTCGCTCTGCTTCAAATTTCCATCAGTCTGATTCAGTAGGAAGAACGGTAATTCCTAAATATTTATAGAACATTTGATGAGTTGTAAAGACATGTATTATTACATTGTAAAGGTTTTGCTTTGAAGTATAGATTTTTGTTTTGTCCCCAAGATTTCAATCCAGCACTCAAGTGAATGTTCATAAGATACAGTTAGTTATCAACAAAGCATTCATAGATGTTTACTTTTGATTCTTCAGAATCCTGAACTTGTTTGAGGTGTGATAATTACTTCAGCTTACTGTCTGGCACCAGGTTTTCTTTTAATAAGTGGGTTATTTTAACACAATTTCTGTGGACTGTTGAATCTGGAAACACGAAATGAGTCTTTTCTTGCCTGGAGACTGGATTGTTCCAGTTTTTAAAACCTGTGCCTATCAGTATCCCATTTTGTAAATGTGTGTTGGCATGGGGAAAAAAAAATATTCCCTGCTCTTTGAGTGGAGCGGAAGTAATTGGTCAAACTGTAACCGCTTTTTTGTTTATTTTTAAGAAGTGATAATAAAACTTGAACTGAAAAAGATAAAACTTGAACTAGAAAATTACTCTTGTATGCTTAGAATGTTTATAGTATTACATGTTTATGTGAGATTGTCAACATTTTTATTTATAATTGAATTTGTTTTGTTTGTTAAATATTCATGTTTATTATTCTTATATTTTGCAAATTTTAAAAATAAAATAGTCTTACTAAAAAATAAAACCAAGCACATTTCTTTTTTGATTATTTTGTTTATATCTTATTTATTTGAAAGGCAGAGTTACAGAAATTGAGGGAGACGTAGAAAGAGAGAGAGAGAGAGAGAGCTGGTCCATTCCTGAAAATGGCCAAAACTGCCAGGTCTGGGCCAAGCTGAAGCCAGGAGCAAAGAGATTCTTCCTGGTATCCCACATAGGTGGCAGAGGCCCAAGTACTTGGACCATCCTCCATTGCTTTCCCAAGCACATTAGAAGGGATCGGTATTGTAAGAGAGCAGCTGGGATGCAAACCAATGCCCATATGGCATCCTAGCACTACAGGCAGCAGCTTAACCTGCTATGCACAACACTGGCCCCCAAAACAAGCATGTTAATATGCTTTTCTTTATTTGTTGATCATCATGGATCTGAAAAAAATGGAAGCTACAATAAACTTCTGTCTGATTAGAATTTCAGGAACTACATAAAGTTCTTTGCTTCAGTCTCTAGAACTTCTGATTGTACTCAATCTCATTTATTCATCAAGAGATTTAACATGTATCATAAATACATATGTTGTCATGAATAATTATGTATGCATACAGCTGTAGTAGTATTATACATGCTATACAACATACACCGAAACTGAAAAGTTAACAATTTGGATCAAAAAATATAAATGAAGCTACACTATATTTTTCTGATCCCCATAGGGAACTTTTGGCATTCTTTGCTGTATTCAAACCAACTCAGAAAACTGGACACTTATTCTGGTACAACCTTGTGAAGAAACAAATATTATCCTTTCTAAAAGATGCACATGGGAGAAAATACCATAGAATAGAAATCTCCAAACTGAGTTAGAATTGCATCAGCTTATCCTTTACATTCCATGCATGTGTATTTCCAACTCTTGTTGGGGCTCTTAAAAAATAAGAGAGGGAAGAGATGTGCAATCCGGACATGCTCAAGCTGACTTACCTCAAACAGTAGAGTTAGAAACATACCAGGGGATTCCAATTCAATCCCATCAAGGTGGCATGTACCAATGCCATCTCACTAGTCCCAGTGATCAATTTCTGTTCACAATTAATCATAATGATAGGACTAAGAACCAAAGGGAGCACACAAACAAGACTAGTGTCTGCAAATACTAGCTGATAGAATAAAAAAGCGAGAGAACGATCCAACATGGGAAGTGAGATACACAGCAGACTCATAGAATGGCAGATGTCCTAAACAGCACTCTGGCCTCAGAATCAGCCCTTAAGGCATGCGGATCTGGCTGAAAAGCCCATGAGAGTATTACAGGCATGGAAAGCCAAGACACTCTGGGGAAAAAAAAAAAAATCTGAGAGTAAGATCCGAGTGAAAAGAACAGGTCATCAAAGAAGGAGGTACCTTTCTCTGAAGGGAGGAGAGAACTTCCATTTGACTACGACCTTGTCTAAATATCATCAGAGTCAGTGAACTCAAAAGGCTTCCATAGCCTTGGCAACTCATGACAAGAGCCTAGGGTGATTACTGATGCCATAAACAAGAGTGTCAATTTGTTAAGTCAACAACAGGAGTCACTGTGCACTTACTCCTCATGAGGACCTTTGTCCTTAATGTGCTGTACATTATGATTTAATGCTATAAATAGTGCTCAAACAGTATTTTGCACTTTGTGTTTCTATGTGGATACAAACTGTTGAAATCTTTACTTAATATATGCTAAACTGATCTTCTGTATATAAAGAGAAACAAAAATGAATCTTGATGTGAATGGAAGGGGAGAGGGAGAGGGAAATGGGGGAGTTGCAGGTGGGAGGGAAGTTATGGGGGGGGAGCCATTGTAATCCATAAGCTGTACTTTGAAAATTTATATTCATTAAATAAAAGTTAAAAAAAGAACTACAATGAAAAAAAAAAATCTTGTGTTTCAACCAAACGCCTTTAAAAACGGAATCATGATCAATTGTGAACAGAAATTGATCACTGGGACTAGTGAGATGGCATTGGTACATGCCACCTTGATGGGATTGAATTGGAATCCCCTGGTATGTTTCTAACTCTACCATTTGGGGCAAGTCAGCTTGAGCATGTCCCAAATTGCACATCTCTTCCCTCTCTTATTCCCACTCTTATATTTAACAGTGATCACTTTTCAGTTAAGTTTCAGCACTTAAGAAGAATTGCGTATTGATTACAGTATTCAAGAACCAAAGGGATCACAGAAACAAAAATAGTGTCTGCAAATACTAGCTGATAGAATAAAAAAGGGAGAGAATGATCCAACATGGGAAGTGAGATACACAGCAGACCCATAGAATGGCAGATGTGCTACACAGCACTCTGGCCTCAGAATCAGCCCTTAAGGCATGCGGATCCGGCTGAAAAGCCCATGAGAGTATTTCAGGCATGGAAAGCCAAGACACTCTGGAAAAAAAAAAAAAAAAAAAAAAAAAAAAACAACTAAATGAAAGATCTCCTCGAGTGAGATCCCAGTGGAAAGAATGGGTCATCAAAGAAGGAGGTACCTTTCTCTGAAGGGAGGAAAGAACTTCCACTTTGACCATGGCCTTGTCTAAAAATTATCAGTCAGTGAACTCAGGGGGCTTCCATAGCCTTGGCAGCTCATGACAAGAGCCTAGGGTGATTACTGATGCCATAAACAAGAGTGTCAATTTGTTAAGTCAACAACAGGCGTCACTGTGCACTTACTCCTCATGTAGGATCTTTGTCCTTAGTGTGCTGTACGTTGAGATTTAATGCTATAACTAGTACTCAAACAGTATTGTTCACTTTATGTTTCTGTGTGGGAGCAAACTGTTGAAATCTTTACTTAATGCATACTAAACTGATCTTCTGTATATAAAGAGAAACGAAAATGAATCTTGATGTGAATGGAAGGGGAGAGGGAGTGGGAAAGGGGAGGGTTGCAGGTGGGAGGGATGTTATGGGGGGGAAGCCATTGTAATCCATATTCTGTACTTTGAAAATTTATATTCATTAAATAAAAGTTAGAAAAAAAGTTCATGGAAAATGGAATTAGAAAATAAATTTATTTTGGCAGAAAAAAAAAAAACAGAATCATGTGTAATCAAGTTAATATTAGTGTCAGCTTCTGTTTTTTTAAACCTGTTCCATGGAAGTATTCTGTGGTTAGAGAAAATAATGTAGAATGTGCTTTTCAATCATTCACTTTTTGAAAATAATTTTTCTTATGAAAATGAATCTTGGTGAATGGCAGCACATGGTATAAGCCTAAGACTATTCATACATTAAGATCTAATATAAAAGGACCAGTTCAAAACTACAGCCAGATGGTTGAATTGATTGCTCTGGTTGGTAAACCAAAGAGGTTAACCTGTTTTGGAAATGAAGAGATACAGAGGAAACTTCATATTCTTTTGATGACTGATTCATTTTGGGGGATGTGTGAAATCTCAACCTTTAGGAGCTTCATAAGCAAGTTCTTTCTCTTTCTTTTTTATTAACAGTAATATCTTTTTTTAAACTTTTATTTAATGAATATAAATTTCCAAAGTACAGAATATGGATTACAATGGCTTCCCCCCCATAACGTCCCTCCAACTCACAACCCTCCCCTTATCCACTCCCTCTCCCCTTCCATTCACATCAAGATTCAACAGTAATATCTTAAAAACTGTCCCATTCTCCACATGCTCTAATAGTGTGTTAATAATGTTTTCTCAAAACCTAATAGAACAAGGGTCTTAGCAGAAAAAAAAAAAAAACAGTTTTTTTTTTTTGGAACTTCTTTTTTTTTAACTTTTATTTAATGAATATAAATTTCCAAAGTATGACTTATGGATTACAATGGCTTCCCCCCCATACCGTCCCTCCCACCCGCAACCCTCCCCTTTCCCACTCCCTCTACCCTTCCATTCACATCAAGATTCATTTTAGATTATCTTAATATACAGAAGATCAGCTTAGTATACATTAAGTAAGGATTTCAACAGTTTGCTCCCACACAGAAACATAAAGTGAAAAATAATAGATGATTTTTTTAAATTGATGATGAAATCAGATCAGACCTAGTGTCATGTTTAATCCCAGTGAGAGTCAAGTTGGGAATTGATAATTTCTTTTTTTTTTTTTTACAGAAGATCAGTTTAGTATGCATTAAGTAAGGATTTCAACAGTTTGCACCCCCATAGAAACACAAAGTGAAATATATTGTTTGAGTACTCGTTATAGCATTAAATCTCAATGCACAGCACATTAAGGACAGAGATCCTACATGAGGAGTAAGTGCACAGTGACTCCTGTTGTTGACTTTACCAATTGACACTCCTGTCTATGGCATCAGTAATCTCCCTATGCACCAGTCATGAGTTTCCAAGGCTATGGAAGCCCTCTGAGTTCTCCGACTCTTATCTTGTTTAGACAAGGTCATAGTCAAAGTGGAGGTTCTCTCCTCCCTTCAGAGAAATGTACCTCCTTCTTTGAAGATCTGTTCTTTCCACTGGGATCTCACTCACAGAGATCTTTTGCCAGAGTGTCTTGGCTTTCCATGCCTGAAATACTCTCATGGGCTTTTCAGCCAGATCCGAATGCCTTTAGGGCTGATTCTGAGGCCAGAGTGCTATTTAGGACATCTGCCATTCTATGAGTCTGCTGTGTATCTCACTTCCCATGTTGGATCACTCTCCCCTTTATTTATTCTATCGGTTAATGTTAGCAGGTACTAGACTTGTTTATGTGTTCCCTTTGACTCTTAGTCCTTTCATTATGATCAATTGTGAACTGAAATTGATCACTGGGACTAGTGAGATGGCATTGGTACATGCCACCTTGATGGGATTGAATTGGAATCCCCTGGTATGTTTCTAACTCTACCATTTGGGGCAAGTCAGCTTGAGCATGTCCCAAATTGTACATCTCTTCCCTCTCTTATTCCCACTCTTATGTTTAATAGGGATCACATTTCAGTTAATTTTCAACACTTAAGAATAACTGTGTATTAATTACAGAATTAAACCAGTCATATTAAGTAGAACAGTCAAAAAAACTACTAAGAGGGATAATGTATTAAGTTGTTCATTAACAGCCAGGGCTATGCTGATCAAGTCACCGTTTCCCATAGTGTCCATTTCACTTCAATAGGTTTCCTTTTTTTGTTCAGTCAGTTGTCACCGATCAGGGAGAACATATGGTATTTGTCCCTTTGGGACTGGCTTACTTCACTCAGCATGATGTGTTCCAGATTCCTCCATTTTGTTGCAAATGACTGGATTTCGTTGTTTCTTACTGCAGTATAGTATTCTAAAGAGTACATATCCCATAATTTCTTTATCCAGTCTACCGTTGATGGGCATTTAGGTTGGTTCCAGGTCTTAGCTATTGTGAATTGAGCTGCAATAAACATTAGGGTGCAGACCTCTTTTTTGTTTGCCAATTTAAAATCCTTTGGGTAAATTCCAAGGAGTGGGATGGCTTGGTCGAATGGCAGGGTTATCTTCAGGTTTCTGAGGAATCTCCAGACTGACTTCCACAGTGGCTTGACCAGTTTGCATTCCCACCAACAGTGGGTTAGTGTCCCTTTTTCCCCACATCCTCGCCAACATCTGTTGTTGGTAGATTTCTGCATGTGAGCCATTCTAACCGGGGTGAGGTGAAACCTCATTGTGCTTTTGATTCGCATTTCCCTGATTGCTAATGACCTTGAACATTTTTTCATGTGTCTGTTGTCCATTTGGATTTCCTCTTTTGAAAAATGTCTATTGAGGTCCTTGGCCCATCTCTTAAGTGGGTTGTTGGTTTTGTTTTTGTGGAGTTTCTTGATCTCTTTGTAGATTCTGGTTATTAACCCTTTATCTGTTGCGTATCTGTTTGCAAATATTTTTTCCCATTCTGTCGGTTCTCTCTTCACTCTCCTGACTGTTTCTTTAGCAGTACAGAAACTTCTCAATTTGATGCAATCCCAATAGTTGATTTTGGCTTTGACTGCCTGTGCCTCCTGGGTCTTTTCCAGAAATTCTTTGCCTGTGCCAATATCTTGAAGGGTTTCTCCAATGTTCTCTAGTAACTTGATGGTGTCAGGTCATAGATTTAGGTCTTTAATCCATGTTGAGTGGATTTTTGTGTAAGGTGTAAGGTAGGGGTCTTGCTTCATGATTCTGCATGTGGAAATCCAGTTTTCCCAGCACCATTTATTGAATAGACTGTCCTTGCTCCAGGAATTAGTTTTAGATCCTTGATCAAATATAAGTTGGCTGTAGATGTTTGGGTTGATTTCTGGTGTTTCAATTCTGTTCCATTGGTCTATCCATCTGTTTCTGTACCAGTACCATGCTGTTTTGATTACAACTGCCCTGTAGTATGTCCTGAAATCTGGTATTGTGATGTCTCCGGCTTTGTTTTTGTTGTACAAGATTGCTTTAGCTATTCGAGGTCTCTGGTGCCTCCATATAAATTTCAGCACCATTTTTTCCAGATCTGAGAAGAAGGTCTTCGGTATCTTGATTGGTATCGCATTGAATCTATAAATTGCTTTTGGGAGAATGGACATTTTGATGATATTGATTCTTCCAATCCATGAGCAAGGAAGATTTTTCCATTTCTTGGTATCCTCTTCTATTTCTTTCTTTAAGGTTTTGTAATTTTCATCGTAGAGATCTTTAACGTCCTTGGTTAAGTTTATTCCAAGGTATTTGATTGTTTTTGTAGCTATTGTGAATGGGATTGATCTTAGAAGTTCTTCCTTAGCCATGGCATTGCCTGTGTATACAAAGGCTGTTGATTTTTGTGCATTGATTTTATACCCTGCTACTTTGCCAAACGCTTCTATGAGTTCCAATAGTCTCTTAGTAGAGTTCTTTGGGTCCCCATAAATAAAGAATCATGTCAGCTGCAAAGAGGGATAATTTGAGTTCTTCCTTCCCAATTTGTATCCCTTTAATTTCTTTTTCTTGCCTAATAGCTCTGGCTAGAACCTCCAGAACTATATTGAATAGCAGTGGTGAGAGTGGACATCCCTGTCTGGTACCAGATCTCAGTGGAAATGCTTCCAACTTTTCCCCACTCAATAGGATGTTGGCTGTGGGTTTTTCATAGATTGCTTTGATTGTATTGAGGAATGTTTCTTCCAAACCCAGTTTGCTTAGAGTTTTCATCATGAACGGGTGTTGTATTTTATCAAATGCTTTCTCGGCATCTATTGAGATAATCATATGGTTTTTCTTCTGCAGTTTGTTAATGTGGTGTATCACATTGATTGTCTTGCGCACATTAAACCATCCCTGCATACCAGGGATAAATCCCACTTGGTCTGGGTGGATGATCTTTCTGATGTGTTGTTGCATTCTATTGGCGAGAATTTTATTGAGGATTTTTGCATCTATGTTCATCAGGGATATTGGTCTGTAATTCTCTTTCAGTGCTGCATCTTTTTCCGGCTTAGGAATTAAGGTGATGCTGGCTTCATAGAAAGAATTTGGGAGGATTCCCTCTTCTTCGATTGTTCTGAATAGTTTGAGAAGAATTGGAGTTAGTTCTTCTTTAAATGTCTGGTAGAATTCAGCAGTGAATCCATCTGGTCCTGGGCTTTTCTTTGTTGGGAGGGCCTTTATTACTGTTTCAATTTCTGTCTCAGTTATGGGTCTGTTTAGGTTTTCGATGTCTTCCTGGTTCAATTTAGGTAGGTTGCATGTGTCCAGGAATCTATCCATTTCTGATAGGTTTCCCTGTTTGCTGGCATACAAGTCCTTGTAGTAATTTCTGATGATTCTTTTTATTTCTGTGGTGTCTGTTGTTACGTTTCCTTTTTCATCTCTGATTTTATTGATTTGGGTCTTTTCTCTTCTTTTTTTTTAGTTAGTTGGGCCAATGGGGTGTCAATTTTGTTTATTTTTTCAAAAAACCAGCTCCTCGTTTGGCTGATTTTTTTGTAATGTTTTTCTTGATTCAATCCTGTTGGTTTCTTCTCTGGTTTTAATTATTTCTCTTCTCCTACTAGATTTGGGTCTGGTTTGCTGTAGGTTTTCTAGATCCTTGAGGTGAATTGAAAGCTCATCTATTTGGTGCCTTTCCAATTTCTTGATGTAGGCACCTATTGATATAAACTTTCCTCTTAACACTGCTTTTGCTGTGTCCCATAAGTTTTGATATGTTGTGTTGTTGTCTTCATTTACTTCCAGAAAGTTTTTTATTTCTCTTTTAATTTCTTCTATGACCCATTGTTCATTCAGGAGCATGTTGTTCAATCTCCATGTGTTTGCGTATGCTCTAGGGATTCCTGAGTTGCTAATTTCCAACTTCATTCCTTTATGGTCTGAGAAGCTGCATGGTATGATTCTAATTCTTTTGAATTTGCTGAGACTTGCTTTATGGCCTAGTATGTGGTCAATCCTAGAGAAGGTTCCATGTACTGCTGAGAAGAATGTAAAATCTTTAGCTGTAGGATTGAAAGTTCTGTATATATCTGTTAGATCCATTTGGGCTATAGTGTCGTTTAAATCTACTGTATCCTTGTTGATCTTCTGTCCTATTGATCTGTCTATTTCTGAGAGTGGAGTATTGAAGTCCCCCAGTACTATTGTATTGGGGTCTACGTCTCCCTTTAAGTCCATTAATAAATCTTTTATATAAACTGGTGCCCTGTAGTTAGGTGCATATACATTGATAATTGTTATATCTTCTTGTTGTATTGATCCCTTAATCATTATATAGTGCCCCTCTTTGTCTCTCTTAACAGTTTTTGTGGTAAAGTTTATGTTGTCCGATATTAAGATGGCTACGCCCACTCTTTTTTCATTTCTGTTGGCATGGTATATCTTTTTCCAGCCTTTCACTTTCAGTCTGTATGGATCTTTGTTGGAAAGATGTGTTTCTTGTAAGCAGCAAATAGATGGGTTTTGTTCCTTAACCCAATCAGCCAATTGGTGTCTTTTAACTGGACAGTTCAGGCCATTCACGTTCAATGTGACTAATGATAAGTGGTAACTTTGCCCTGCCATTTGCCAAAGATAAGTTCTAATATATGCTTTGAATTCCCTGTGATCTTTTGCTGTGAGGTTTCCTTCCTTGGTTTCCTTCCTTTACCTTCTTTCATATTGATGACCATGTTTCTCTGTTTCTGTGTGTAACACATCTTTAAGCATCTTTTGCAGGGCTGGACGAGTGGCAACAAATTCTTTCAATTTCTGTTTGCTATGAAAAGTCTTTATTTCACCTTCATTCACAAATGATAGCTTTGCAGGATATAATATTCTGGGCTGGCAGTTTTTCTCTCTTAGTACCTGGGCTATATCTCGCCATTCCCTCCTAGCTTGTAGAGTTTCTGATGAGAAGTCAGCTGTGAGTCTGATTGGAGATCCTCTGAGAGTAATCTGACGTTTCTCTCTTGCACATTTTAGGATCTTTTCCTTATGTTTCACTGTGGAGAGTTTAATTACAACATGTCGTGGTGAGGATCTCTTTTGGTCGTGTTTATTAGGGGTTCTGTGGGCTTCCTGTACTAGGATTTCTCTGTCCTTCTCCAAACCTGGGAAATTTTCTGCTAATATCTCACTAAAAAGGCCTTCTAATCCGTTCTCCCTCTCCATGCCTTCAGGAACTCCTAGAACCCGAATGTTGGGTTTTTTAATAGTATCCTGCAGATTCCCAACAATATGTTTTAGATTCCTAATTTCCTCTTCTTTTCTTTGGTCTGAGTGTATCCTTTCCTGTTCTCTGTCTTCTAAGTCCGATATTCTCTCTTCTGCTTCACCCATTCTGTTTGTAAGGCTCTCTATTGTGTTTTTCATTTGATCTATTGAATTCTTCACTTCAGTCGCTATCACAGTTTCCTGTTGTACTAGTTGTTTCGTTTCATTTTGATTCCTCCTTAATATTTCATTTTCACGAGAGAGATTTTCTATCTTGTCCATTAAGGATTTGTGTAGTTCAAGAATTTGTTTTTGAGAACTTCTTAATGTTCTTATCAATTTTTTGAGATCTGCTTCTTGCATTTCTTCTATGTCATCATCTTCATAATCTTGAATTGGGGTGTCTTTTTCATTTGAGGGCGTCATGGTGACTTCCTTGTTTTTATTACCTTGGTTTTTGCGTTTGTTATTTGCATATTGGAGATATTTGGTTTCTTCACTGTGGTGCTTTTTCTTGTTATACTATGACTCTAGATTAAGTGGACTGTCTGTTTTTGATGGAGCCTTAGGGCTTGAGATGGGTGTGCCTGAGAGCTCTGTTTGGTGTGCCAAAGGTGACACTCCCAGGTTAGGCATGGTAAATCTCTCTCTCTCTCTTTTTTTGATTCAAAAGGGAAGTAATTCGACACAGCTGAACGAAGTTGGAGGTAGTTAGCAGGCAAATTATATACCCACAGGAGCCAGAGATCGGAAGCTCTTTCCTAAGGACCACACAGGGAATCTGTTCGGCCCTCAGAGTGGGCTCAAATTCTCCTTCAGTCTCCCACTGGGTTGCCAAAGTTACGGAATTGTAGCGTCTCTGGAGAGTGCTCACGTGAATTCCATGAGTTCTCTCCCCCACCATCTCTTTTTTCACAGTCTCAGTTCAGTAGCACCACAAATTTACTAGGTCCTAATCTCCTGTTATTCATCCCGCCCAGAGTCAGGTTTTTCTGCTAGGCTCAGGGCCGGTGCAGACCTGAGGTCACTCTGCTTATGATGTATGTCCAAGATGGTGCCTGCTCTTTGTCTTGCTCGCCCTTGAGAGGTGAGCGGAGAGAGAGAAACCCGTGTCCTTACCAGTCACCTTTTTTTTTTTTTCTCTCTCTCTTCCAGTTAGCCTGGTGAACATCCCCCTCCCCACCCGGGGGTCATTCCCTCTAGTCTCCTCTCTCCGCTTGCCTGCCGGTGTCTCGGGCTATTGAGGTTCGGCTCACCTCGCGTTCCAGCGCTGGTGTGTTGAGTCTGCCGCTGGTGTCCCGAACTGTGGGCTCCCACACTCTCCACGCAGGTCCGCTGTGAATCACGCATTCCGGAAGAGTTTCTTCTGCTGTTTCCTCCCCTACTCTTCCTTGAACCTGCAGTATCTCCACTTTTATTAAACTATCTCTCCCCGGACTATCAGTGTGCTCCTTTCCTATTCCGCCATCTTGCCTCCTCCCCCCAACAGTTTTTGATAATGTCAAAATAGATAGCAAAAAAGAGAGCAAAAGACTAATGTTCAAATTAAGACCAATAAACAAATACACACAATTTAATCTGCATGGAAATATTTGAGTGACTCGGATACTATTACACTGTCATTGAGTCAGTGGAATTGAGATTCATGTGAGTCAGAGCTCTGTTAACAGGCCATGATGGTACTCATACTTGCTCCAAAATCTAACATTCAGTCCAGGATATTTTCAAGATTATATTGCACAGTTGATATCTAAATAATCTGAAAATGAAACTATTTTTAAGGTTTATTCATTTTCATCTATTTGAAATGCTGAGAGAGACATAGATATATATAGAGAGATAATCAGACCACTGGTTTACCCCTCAACTGCCTGCCACACCTGGGATTGGGCCAGGCTGAAGCTAGGCACCAAGGATTAATCTGGGTATTCCACACAGGTGGCAGGAGCCTTAGCGATTAAGCCAATCTCTGCTACCTCCCGGGATGCATTAGCAGGAAGATGGATGGGAAATGCAGTAACCAGGACTCAGATATTTCAATATGCAGATATCACAAGTGGCAGTTTAACCCATAGTGTCACAATACCTACCACTGTAAATTAAAATATTTCTGTACAAAATGGAGTGATGAACTTTAATTATTGGAAAATATTTGATTTTATCAATACTTATACTACATCCCAGTTATAGAGTAACATATCTTTTTCTCTCTCCTAAATAAAGATACCCCAATCTGGATACACTACTTGTCTGTTTGCCAACCCTAGATTCACAGGTTATTATTTTATAGGAGGAAAAGCTGAGCCATGAGCACAAGGTGTTCCACATGTTAACATTTATATGTTTTATACCTCTTTGAGGAGAAATCTAGAAATGACTCTTGTGGTGTATGTGTGGTGGGATGTCTGTGTAACTGTGTCTGTATATTTGTAGCTTACGTTCACTTTTTTGGAACTCTAGCTTTGAGGACTCTAATTGTGTCTTCCAGTTGCTATAGGCAAATTCTAAGCAACATCCTCGATGACTATTTTGTTGACAAATTACTTGCATTTTATCCAGAATCTGACTTTTTTAACACAGTTAATCTATTGTAACCTTGCATTTAGTATACTGCACTCACCTCCTAAGGGACATCATGATGCCTATTATATCAAAGCAGGTAGTTGGGATTCAGTTAAACTAATTTCAGATTGCGTTTCCACTCCTCATGGAGCCAGTCAAGAGTTCCTACCTTAGAACAAAACTCAAAGGTTTTATATAATTCATAATGCTCTACACTGCTTTTTCAAAATTCCCACACTGGTGTTTCTGATTTTATCCCCTACTTCTCAAATTACTCACATTCTCACATTATCTAGCAATGCTCAAATGCTCATTTTCTTTTTGAAATCCTGAAAACTGCTGGATTCTTGTGCAGTTGTTTCCATTCTAGAAATGCTTTTTCCTTATTCAAATTAATTTCTTTCTCGGTCCCAGGGTCTTTAACATCTAACAATGCAATATATTGTGTGCATTCAATAATGTACGCTGAAGAAATCAGACCTGATTATTCATAGTTTTTAATTCCCAGAAACTGGACACTACTTTGAAAGTCAACTCTATGAACATGTTTTCCCTATTGTTTTTTTAAATTTGAAACTTAGTATCTTTATGTGATTCTCAGTTAATTATAACATGGCAACTTGCTTCATGGAATAGACATTTGCCCCAATGACGGGTTATCAATTAATTCTTCCAGAACCTTCATCTCCTAAATTTTTCTCAGGATACTCATTTTTGGTATCAGTCACGAAAAATTAAATTGCTTTTCTGTAATCATTCACTGTAGTACCACCAAGTAGCTATGTTAATATATGTGTTTCAGATAGTGGGTGGAGTATGAAAGAACAAGACTACATTTGAAGATTAAATCATCTGGGCGCCGCAGCTCACTAAGCTAATCCTCCGCCTTGCGGTGCCGGCACACCGGGTTCTAGTCCCGGTCGTGGCGCCGGATTCTTTCCCGGTTGCCCCTCTTCCAGGCCAGCTCTCTGCTGTGGCCAGGGAGTGCAGTGGAGGATGGCCCAAGTGCTTGGGCCCTGCACCCCATGGGAGACCAGGAGAAGTACCTGGCTCTTGCCATTGGATCAGCGCGGTGCCCCGGCTGCAGTGCACCGGCCATGGCGGCCATTGGAGGGTGAACCAACCGCAAAGGAAGACCTTTCTGTCTCTCTCTCTCACTGTCCACTCTGCCTGTCAAAAAATAAATAAATAAATAAATAAAAAAGATTAAATCATCTGTAGATGTTACATAAGATATCCTTATCTGACAGTTTTTAACAGTTCTAAATAGTTTGCTTTTCATTGTTATGAAAGTATAGTTCTGTTGAACATGTCTCTTTATATTATAATTCAAAAACTTCCTGAATTTTGGCTTACCCACAATCATACCTCATTTCCAGGTAAGCTGATTTTTCACATGGGCAAGTTGCTTTCTGTTCCAGTCTCTTAAATTAAGAGAAAAAAATGAACCTACTGCTGCTTTGCCCAGGTAATTAGTTCATTATATACAACTATAGAATAATAGGAGGCCATAGTAAGTTGACAAGTTAGATGCCTTTTAGTTACTTATCAGAATAATTGAATTGTAGGTATTGTCAAAGAGAATAATCTCCAAGCAATTCCCACACAATTATTTTCAAATAATTTATTGAGAGGAAAATTGTTCTGGGAGGGCAGTCATATAGGAACCAAATTATTCTGTAGTTCATCATGTAAAATGAACCATGATTTTTAAAAAATCATCAGAAAGGTATGTCACTGGGGTTATACCACCCAACTACCACATCCTGCTTACCTCTAATCTGCCACCATTTCTCTTTTCTAATGAATTTGCTTTGTCATTGCTTATACTGAAAGATGTTATGAGGAAAATTATTTGGCAGTAGTCATTTTGCTGTGAAAATGTGTTGAGTATCATCTTTATACTAAGCAGTGCCCAGTATATGGTGACTCAGCATACAAAACTTTGTATAGTCATGTTGATTCTCCTGTGCAACTGGCCTGAGTTTATATTATAAATGCTATGACTCAGTAAATGGATTCTTTTTCTTTTGCTACATAGGCTCCACTAAAAATTAAAAGCAAAGCTGTGTTTCTTCTGTAAGAACATGTTTGAAATAATCGGTGCTAGCGGAAACTTCTTTAGAGTCAGACTTGCTGAATTCAAAAGTAATCTTTCCCGGCTGCTAACAGCAGGATGGTAACCTAGTGGCCTAGCCTCTCTACCCATTCCTCAACTCTGTTCTCAGAGGGAAGTTGTTTAATTCATAAAATGCTTAAAACCATGCATGAAAAATAGAACAAGGTGGGAAAAATCTATAGAATCTTTTTCATGAATTTAATGAGATATCACTATTAATTTTTTACTTGGTACTATCTTCATTTACTTCTTTTAAAATAGTATATTACATACAATATTGTATGTACTTATATATTTCTCTCTCTTTTTTTTAAAGATTTTACTTATTTCTTTGAGAGGTAGAGTTACAGACAGTGAGAGGGAGAGACAGAGAGAAAGGTCTTCCTTTCATTGGTTCACTCCCCAAATGGCTGCAACGGCTGGAACTGTGTAGATCCGAAGCCAGGAGCCAGGAGCTTTTTCCGGGTCTTCCATGTGGTTGCAGGGGCCCAAGGACTTGAGCTATCTTCCACTGCTTTCCCAGGCCATAGCAGAGAGCTGGATTGGTAGAGGGGCAGCCGGGACTAGAACGAGCTGGGATGCCAGCGCTGCAGGCAGAGGATTAACCTGCATCACGGCGCCAGCCCTGTACTTATATGTTTCATTCTGTCAAAAATCCCTACTAATTTTTTTGCTAAGAGTAATTGGATATTATAGAATAACTACAAATAGATTTATATCTTCATCAATATAAGTACAAAATGAATTTATATAATTAACAATTACTATATAAGTAATATATGTATGAATAGCATGAATTTAAGAGATAATAATAATAAGTTTCCTTATTCCTTTTTAAAATTTTTTTTTATTTTTAAATTTTTAATTAGTTTTTTAACAGATTCAATGTGTTCTGTAGATACAATTCTCTTTCCTCATTCTACGCTTCTTTCTCTGTATCTGCTTTTTTTAGTTTTTTATATAACAAATTTTAAATTTACGGCCGGCGCCGCGGCTCAACAGGCTAATCCTCCACCTAGCGGCGCGGGCACACCGGGTTCTAGTCCCAGATGGGGCGCTGGATTCTGTCTCGGTTGCCCCTCTTCCAGGCCAGCTCTCTGCTGTGGCCAGGGAGTGCAGTGAAGGATGGCCCAAGTGCTTGGGCCCTGCACCCCACAGGAGACCAGGGTAAGCACCTGGCTCCTGCCTTCGGATCAGCCCGGTGCGCTGGCCGCAGCGCGCCAGCCGCGGCGGCCACTGGAGAGTGAACCAACGGCAAAAGGAAGACCTTTCTCTCTGTCTCTGTCTTTCACTGTCCACTCTGCCTGTAAAAAAAAAAAAAAATTTAAATTTACGTTACAGTAAAAATGCTTAGTACTTCTCTAAGTAAGAAGTTTAACAAGTAAAAAGCAAAAAAGACCCTAGTTTAGTGGGAATATACACAATGGCTGTAACAATAATTGAATGGAAAAAAGACCATTTCATTCATATACTATAAATTTTAGAGTAATTGCAAATCAGTAAAACTATAGAAATATAGCATTCTTAACCATTGGTTTCACAAAGGTATAAAGCAAAGTTTATACCATTCAGGTATAAATTTTTCAGGAATACCGGTACACAGACTTTTAAAAAGTTTTATCTCCCACTTATAAGGGAGAACATATGGTATTTGTCTTTCTGGATCCAATTTATTTCACTCAACGTGATGTCCTCCAGTTGCATACATTTTGTTGCAATGGAAGAATTTCATGATTTTTTATAGCTGAATAATATCCCATTGTGTATATATATCATATTTTCCTCATCCATTCCTCTGATATCACATTTTCCTCATCCATTCCTCTGCTGATGAACACCTTAGTTGATTCCATATTTTGTCTATTGTGAATAGTGCTGCTATAAACATGATGGTGCAGTTATCTCTTTGATAAATTGTATTCATGTCTTTTGGGTATATGCCCAGTAGTGGGATTGCTGGATCATATGGCAAGTCTATTTCTAATAGACTTGTAAGAAATCTCCACACTGTTTTCCGTAGTGGCTGCACTAATTTATATTCATATGAACAGTGTATAAGAGTTCTACTTAATCCACTTTCTCACCAGCATTGATTACTTTCTGTGTTTGGATTTTAGCCATTCTGATGAATATCAGAATAACACAATGAGGTGATATCTCATTGTGGTTTTGGTTGGCATTTCATTGATGGCTAGTTATGTTGAGCATTTTTTCATATATTTGCTGGCTATTTCTATTTCTTCTTTTGAGAACTCTCTGTTGAGATTATTTTCCTATCTCTTAACTGGATTGGTTGTTTTTCTGTTGTTGGGATTTTAAGTTGCTGATATATTCAGGATATTAATGTTTGTTGCATAGAAGGCTTACAAATATTTTTCTCTTTCTTTAGGATGTCTCTTCACTCTGTTGATGGTTTCCTTTGCTGTGCAAAAGCTTCTGAGTTTTCTATAGTCCCATTTGTTCAGTTTTGCTTTTGTTGTCTGTGTTTTGAGGGATCTTTTCCAGGAAGTTGGACCTATGCCAAGGTCTTTGAGTATTTCCCCTGTGTTTTCTCCCTGCAATTTCATAGTCTCAGGTCTTAAATTTATGTCTTTGATCCACCTTGAGTTGAGTTTTGTATATGTACATGTTTTATATTTGTATATGTTCATTTAACTTCAAGAAAAATGGTGAATATACAAATTGCATAGTGATATGGGTTGAGGATCCCTAATCCAAAAATATGAAAACAAAATGCTCAAAAAGCATAGACTTTTTGAACATGGGCATGACTTCAAAAGTAGAATCTTCATTATCTGTCTTCATACAATGAGTCATGTTCAAAGTGCAAGCACAATAAAAAATACTGTATGTTTTTACCTTCAGGGTATGTGCATAACATGGATATAAAACAAACGAATTTTGTGTTTAGACTTGTGTCCCACCCCCAAGATATCTCATTATGTACATGTAAATATGAAAAATCTATAAATATCTGAAATTTGAAGCACTGTTGATTGCAAAAAATTATTTTTCTTTATTATTGAATTTTATTAAAAATAAGTGGCATATAAAAATTGTACAAGTGTATGAAGTATTATGCGGTGTTTTGACACATATATGCATTGTTTGACCATTTCTGAAACATGATACTCAACCTGAATTATTCATTTTTCATACCAGGAAAGAATGACTTTTCTGGAATCATCTACTGAGGATAAAATGTGTAAAATATGTGTGTCAGCAGTTCAGTGAATTTAAATTTCCATAACGCCATCAAAGAGGAATAATATTATCTATTATATGTTATAAATTATAGATGGTTCTCAATTTAGGATTGAGTTACATCCCTCCCCAAACCCACAATCAGATGAAAATATCAAAAGTTGAAAATACATTTAAAACACCTAAGCTACCATATGCCCTCATTTATCAGCACAAATCCCTGGTGAACATCAGTTGCTTCACCTCATATTCACACAGCTATTGACAGTTGCAGCTTCCTGCCACCACTCAGCAATTTGGCAAGTGAAAGTGAAAGTAATCCCAATGCAACTGTAGTAAAGCCATCTGGGTTCTCGGTGATCACTCTCTATTTGAGTAGAGGCATTTCTCTCCTTTATTTCTCTTCTTCATTAAATTCCTCTCCCCCTAGATGTTGCTAAAAGTAAATCAACCAAGTTCAGCAATTGAATCCTCAAGGGAGGACTGGACCCACTGTCTCTGGAGTTCCTTCCCATTCATTCTTACCTCTTATTCTCACAACTAATGAAATGTAAAACACACAGAACAATCTCTTATTTATTGCTAACTACCAGTGAATACCTCATGTTCATGTGACATCAGGGTCACCATCCACATCCTTACTTTTGCACATATCTCAGTATTGGCCTCAACAGACTCCTTTGAGGCCACTTGAAGTCTTGAGAGTTTGTGAATCAAAGAATTCCACAAATCAAATAAAATGACAACACAGAGGAGAAGCTTAGAGAGTAAATACAAGAGAGTGGGAATCCTATTGTTCAGCTGAATAAAAGTAAACCATAAGAGTAGAAAATCCAGGAAAGCCAGAGGAGATATTTTGAGTTTAAGAATTTTCTCCTATGGAAAAATCAATAAAATAAAGGCAGTTTGGGATCAGTAGTGATTGGATAAATTGCATTGGACTGATTTGTATTGGGATGCACTATGAAGAAAATTGAAAGCATTATTCATTGTTGTTTTCAGTTTTAATTATTTTCTCTTTTTAGAAAATAGACATTTTTTCTTCTATGCTAGTTCCTTTTGACATTGGACAAACTTGTTTAAAACAGTGTGCTTTTTAAAAATGATTCCCTCACAAGAAATAAAAACAAAACAAGGCAAATCCCATGTTTGCTTTTCCCGTACTCTTTACAGATTCTGATTTTCTTCACAGCAAAATGCCTTTCTCTTATTCTTCAGCCTTTTGAAATGTTTGTTCAGCTTTCACAGCTCTACTGAACTGATTTTCTCTTGATGCCTCAATGGTCTTTGTACTGTCAAATCAATGCAGTTTTTGATTCCAGTCTTTCCAAAACTATGTATAATCCTACACCTAACACCCCATGCCATCCTTAAGACAAGGATCCTTCCTTCATTTTAGCTGTCTTCTTTCCTTTTTTTTAAATATTTATTTTATTTATTTGAAAGACAGTGTTACAGAAAGAGGTAGACAGAGAGAGAGGTCTTCCATCCACTGGTTCACTCCCCAGATGGCCGCAATGGCCAGAGCTGTGCCGATCTGAAGCCAGGAGCCAGGAGCCAGGAGCTTCTTCTGGATCTTCCACATGGGTGTAGGGGCCCAAGACTTGAGCCATCTTCTACTGCTTTCTGAGGCCTTAGCAGACAGCTGGATAAGAAGAGGAGCAGCCGGGACTAGAAACTTCAAACCAGGGCTTTAACCCGCTGTGCCACAGTGCCGGCACCTCTTTTACTTTTTAATGTTTTTGTTCTCCAGTATCTCTTTAATATTCTTTATTGGCTATCTCTCTGAGACTTAATATCAGTTCCTGTGGGACCAGTTATCACCTTTTTGCTAACAGCTCTCTAGTTAATATTTCTTAATGTCTTAAGACTGTTTTACTTGAAAGAGTTATAGAGAGTGAGAGAGGGAGATTGAGAGATCTTCCATCTGCTAGTTTGTTCCTTAAATGGCCTCAGGAATTGGGGCTGGGCCTGACTGAAACCAGAAGCCAGGAACTCAATCCTGGTTTCCCTTGTGGTTTTCAGGGGCCCGAGTACTTGGGTCATCTTCTGCTGCTTTCCCAGGCACATTTATAGGGTGCTGGTTTGGAAGAGGAGCAACCAGGACTCAAACAGGTGCTAAAATGTGATGCCAGCATTGTAGGCAGGACCTTAACCCACTGAGCCACAATGCCAGAGCATAGTTAAAATTTCTGAGAATTTTCCTTTATCGATTTCCTTTATCCCAACTAATTTCACTTGGTGCCCTTCAGGTTAAATGGGTATCTGCTTAAAAATATACCTTCTGGGACTGGTGCTGTGGCTCAGCAGGTTGACGCCCAGGCCTGAAGCGCTGGCATCCCATATGGGCGCCGGGTTCTAGTCCCGGTTGCTCCTCTTCCAGTCCAGCTCTCTGCTGTGGCCCGGGAAGGCAGTGGAGGATGGCCCAAGTCCTGTGCCCTGCACCCGCATGAGAAATCAGGAGGAAGCTCCTGGCTCCTGGCTTCGGATAGGCGCAGCTCAGGCTGTTGCGGCTGTCTGGGGAGTGAATCACCGGACGGAAGACCTCTCTCTCTCTCTCTGTCTCTACCTCTTTCTGTAACTCTCTTTCAAATAAATAAAAATAAATCTTTAAAAAAAGAATATACTTTCTTTTATATTGCATTTCTTACTTCTGCCATGTGAATATCTCAAAGAAAATTCTTTCTTCTTCATCCTTACCTCCTCTCTCTTACTTTAGGACCATATTTTCTTTCATCGTGTCCATTTTGCCATCTGCTTAATGGGACTGTGCATCTGTGTTGCCCCTTTATTTCCTCATGCATTACTCTCTCAATACTAGCCTGAGAAAAAATTTTAGTGGCTTCCAGAACAATAAAGAATAAATTCCAGTTTCATAGAGCTACATACTGTGTAGTACTGTTCTCAATAAAGTCAACATCTCCAACTTCTACTTCATGACTCTGGTGTCAGCTTTTTACCTTTTGTGCTTCCTGAATGACTTCCTGCTATGCTCGTGCTGTGGTGGCTGTGAGCATTTCACTATTGGACTTATGTTCCAATCAAACATCATTCACTAAACTATCTCCAAAAATTGGATGACACTGCCCTCATGGGGATTATTTCAGTCCCTCTAAGGCTGATCAGATACCTGCTTGACTACAGTGAATTCACTGAGCTATGCAAAAGTAGGACTGATGGCTGTCCTCATGATTTAGCTCAGATCTTGGAGTTGGTATTTAAATATTTGTTGAATATACGTTATCATCCTGATCTTCTCCACCCCTGAGCTTCTTACACATACGCAGTTGCAGAGTTACCTGAGCACTGGTGACATCATTCTTTTTCTTTTACACCACAACATGGTTTCTACCAGGTCTGCGTATTGGGTAGTAGTTCCCAAGCAGTAGTCTCCTGAAAAGCTTATTCAGGCAATTCACATGGGCCCATCTGGGAGGTTCTGATTCATAGATCAGGGTGGGACCTATGGAGTCCTAGCAGGCTCACATTCACTTCTGCCCTAGGGGCACAGCTCACGCGTGAAGAGCAGCTGGTAGAGAACATACTTTGAGGGAAAAGGAAGAGACTATTTCCTTTGGACTTTGGGGAGCAGTCAGATGGGGCATCCAAAGTTCCTTTGTGCATATATGCTATGTCACTTCTGTAATATTTCAAACCCCATAATTATATTTGCTTATTGTAACAATTTGATGAATGCAGTAGTGATGTTATTAACAAGACTGGCTGATGAGAATCTGAAAACACAAACAGCTGTTACTTTCTGGAGACTTCCCTCTGCCTGTTCCTTTTCACTGTATAGCAATGTTTTCACTGGTTATTGTCAGATTTGTATTGAATCTATAGATTAATGTGTACCTCCTCTATCATCTCCTCTTTGTTTGTACTACAACTACTATGACAAGTTTTTAAGTTTGAACAGTTTTTTAAAAATTGTATTTAAATATATTTTCTTTTATGAGTTCTTTCGATGGCACTCCATGCTAGAAGATTAAGTTCTATACCTCTATGAATATTTTACACAATTGGAAATAGAATCATGAACACAAAGTTGACTGTAGTCTGATGGTTAGAAAATCCTGAAGGTGTTAGTAAATTTGAAGTCTCTCTCTCAGTGTAGTGGACTATCAATAATAAAATCCATCAGGGGTGATAGATATCCATGGACATTTATGAATACAAGAGTATCCATAGCCATTGCTTACAATATACTACTATTGAAAATATTAGTAGCTGTGACAAATAGATGTTCCATAGCTAGGTTCTTCCGACTCTGGTCTTAGCTTTACAACTTACTATTAATTGTATGGCATTGGAGAATTATGTTAACAGTCCAAAATTATTTAATACTATCATTTTTGCAAAATGAAAATGTTATTTTGAATATAAAATTACTTACTATAATTTATTTATTTATTTATTTTTACTTATTTGACAGGTAGAGTTAGTGAGAGAGAGAGACAGAGAGAAAGGTCTTCCTTCCATTGGTTCACCCCCCAAAATGGCCGCTATGGCTAGTGCTGCGCCGATCCGAAGCCAGGAGCCAGGTGCTTCTTCCTGGTCTCCCACGCGGATGCAGGCACCCAATCACCTGGGCCATCCTCCACTGCCTTCCTGGGCCACAGCAGAGAGCTGGACTGGAAGAGGAGCAACCAGGACTAGAACCCAGAGCCCATATGGGATGCCAGCGCTGCAGGCGGAGGATTAACCGAGTGAGCCACAGTGCCAGCTCCTATTTACTGTAATTTAAATAGCAAATATATTTTTATCATTTAATAATATACTGGCTTTTGGAGTATAGCTTTAAGGAAGAAAAATGTTTAGCCTCATATGGATAATCATGACTAGAAAAGAAAGTAATTAGTTGGGATCATTATGAGATTTCACTGAGTAGAAAGTTGAGAAAATTTGTAGAAAAAATGTTGAGAAAATTTGAAACAATATGTGACATGACAAACATGGCTAAAAACATCACAATTTAAGAAACATTTCTAATTAAATATGAAAGATTACTTAATTTTCAGAAAAGTAAAATTTAGATTAAAAAATCTGAAGAATCATTTAGAGAAATATGCCTTAATTGTAGTTATTTTAAAATATAAAATGCTCCAGTACCTATTCTTCTGAAATAAAATCTATCATGTTTGGTTTTTAAATGTAAAGGGATAGGCCATCTGCATGTTTGTTCGTGTGTGTGTGTGTTTTTCTTATAACCCTGAATAAAACTAATTTTCTATCACAAAAATGATCCATTATGATAAATTGTAATGTTTTCCTATTTCTCTCTTTCTTACTATTTTTTTTTTTTTTTTTTTTTTTTTGGAGAGGCAGAGCAACTGAGCTACAAAGAGGCAGAAGAGAGAGCTCCTATCTACTAGCTCACTCCCCAAATGCTTGCAATTGTGGGCCAGCCACTGCTGCTGTCTCCCAGAATCTGCATTGGCAGGAAGCTGCCTTCAGGACCTGGAGCTGGGAGCTAACCCAGGAATTCAGATATGGGATACAGGCAGCTTAACTGATAGACCAGTTGCCCAGCCCTGACAGTTTATTTTTATTTCCTTAGAAATCACATTCCTAATGTCCAAATAATGTTTGATGTCATAATTTTCCAACTTCCATGCCTTGAAATTGAGTGGAATTGAGCTAAACCTAGCATAAGAATAACAAAAGGTCTGATCAGTAAAAACAAAACACAGCACAGTGCCTTTTTGTATTTTTAAATCAATAGTCACATAGTTTTTACTTTGAAACTATAAGGAATATGCTAGTATTTTATGACAGTTTTCTTCCAACTGAATCTTTACCATGTTTTTGACTTGCACATTCCCTTTCCCAGACACAATGAAATCCTCATAAATGATTTCTGTAAAAGATTTCAGTGCTTTGAGAAGATGCAGTGCAGGGACATTCTGCCTCTGAATTGGAAACAGTTTGTTCTTTCAGTATTGCAAAGTGCATTCTTCAGGAAAGGAATTTATGCCTTCATTTTCTATGTAGGATGCATGGCATCTGATCCACAGTGACAGAAAAAAAATGATCCCAGAATATCTGCAGTGTATTTTGCTGAATGTTAACAGCAGGTTCAGATGTGCTTCATTTCTGACCTTGTGAAATGCTTTCTTGCTTATGCAATGCTTTATACATCAAATACGCAAACTGCTACAAGATCGTCAGCTGCTTGCACAGGATAAATTTGAGAAAACAAATGTTCAGGTCAGTTTCACCAGTGCCATTTTTCTTCTGTCATCCTAAGGCATGAGAAATGCATGCTGTGTTTTATTATATTTTAAATGTGATATAGCGAAGTCATAATGCTGATTTGTTTCATGTGAATGCTTCTTGGTCTATAGGGTGAAGAAAAATTCATTCAAGCTATCAAACCGGCTAGTGTTTCCAATCAGATTTACAGAATATTGTTTCTGTTACTGCTATCAGATCATCATAATTCAATGGGGTTTTGTGTGTGTGTGCATGTGTGTGTGTGTTCACGTCAAATATTTGAGTTGAAAGTGCAAGTATCTAAACTGTTAATCTCAACCAAATTTAGAGGTTTTGAGCTTACAATGTTTGTAAACTGTTTGGTATATTTGTTATAATTAATTTTAGAAACTGTTTTAGAATCCAATAGATGCAGAAAAGTTTTGTGTTACCTGTGAAACATAAAATAATAGAAAAGTGCTAAAAATTTAAAAACAGAGTACCTAGTTGAGAGGGGGGTCATAGTTTTATCTTTCAATTCAAATTTGAAAAAAACATATTTTTGAAACTTACTTTATGTGTAACATTTTATTGTACCTCACTCAAAGATTGATCAATTCTGTTCCTCGAATCTTAGACTATATGTGCTTGCTTTATGTCTAAGTATTGTTTCATAGGGAGAGAATTTTTCCAAAAATTAAAAACAAAAAATCACATCCATAAGTGCATTATTTTGCCTAGCCCAGGGATTGCATTATTTAAGCACAGACTCACACAGTTCATGGACAAGAACTCTAAGATAACATTTCCAAATATAAATGGAGGTGAAGATGTAGTACATATTAGTAACAAAATATCAAAGTGATATTTTATGCACTTAATTTCGAAGAAAACATATGAAACACAAGTGGAACAAAAATAAAATGAAAACAACTAAAAAAACAGTTATTTCCTAGATTGGGGAAACTTTTAAAAATTTAAAGTGCAGGTTAAAACTTTGTGATAAACATCGTGATGAGGGTGAGTGGATTTTCTTTTGCCCATTCACTGTTCTCAGTGAAAAACTCCTGCAGTATCTGTTCAGGGAATAGACAGTATCCCCTTAACACTTCCAATGAGCTGGATCATAAACTCGGTCAGCAGAGATGAAGGCAAGAAATAAATACTGTCCAATCTGTGTTGCTGAGTCACCTTCACTCTCCTGGATCTGAAGGAAGTCACTGAGGTTTAGGGGAAAATGCAGTAAATCCTGATAATTATATTAGAAGAGGGCTCATTAACAAAAGCTTAATTTACATGTTCACTTTGAATATTTTGTCTACCATGAATCCCTAAGAAAATAAATTTCTCTAACCCAAAATACAAATCACAGGCTTTATATAATATTGATCAGTTTCCACACTTAAATTTTAGGAACTCTTTTTGAAATTGAAATAGATACTTTAGTGATTCAAAATACTACTATCATCATATATTTTATCCTAATAGAAATAAATACTTTCTATTTATCATAAGTATACACATGTTGATTTGTGTTTACTATCATTAGTAGCTAAATAAAATATACAACTTACTAAAATTTTTGTGTTTTGTATAATAAATTTCCTAACTAAATGTTGAACTTCTATGTGTCTACTCAAATGATTTTCATTTCTAATTCCAATGTTTCATTAAGTCAGATTTAATTTAACAAAACTTATGTTCAAAATACATTGGAATCCCTATTTAAATTTTTTTTTTTTTTTTTTTTTTTTTACAGATAGAGATAGACAGTGAGAGAGAGACAGACAGAAAGGTCTTCCTTCCGTTGGTTCACCCACCAAATGGCTGTTATGGCCCGCGCAGTGCCGATCCGAAGCCAGGAGCCAGGTGCTTCTTCCTGGTCTCCCATGCGGGTGCAGGGCCCAAGCACTTGGGCCATCCTCCACTGCCTTCCCAAGCCACAGCAGAGAGCTGGACTGGAAGAGCAACTGGGACTAGAACCCAGCACCCATATGGGATGCTGGCACTGCTGGCGGAGGATTAGCCAAGTGAGCCATGGCGCTGCCCCCCTAAAAATTATGTTTTTGAAATAAGCAGATAAATGACTTCAGCAAGGTCTTCTAATGATAATAGTGAAATTATTATTTATTTGTTCTCTGCAAAGCGTGTGCTTTGTTGCAAATCAGGTTTCTTTACATTCTTTTTTCCCTCAAAAGAGCAATGCATGTCCTATTTAAAATAGAATACTTCTCTTTATAGAAAGACACTGATAGTATCACTGGAAGTGACAGCAAATGTGTGGAACACATGTTTTTAGTTTTAAATGTAAATTCAACCTACATAGTAAACAGTGTATGAGTATTCTATCCTTCCTATGTTCATCAACCAAATATTGTATTTGAGATATGACTATTTGATATGCACACTGAGTGAGAGAAGCAGTATTATTCTCTTTACTGAATACAAATATTATTTGCACTAAATAATTATCCTACTATTAGGTAACAATTAAATTTAAATATATATTCTTATTTTCTTCTTACATTTCAATTGAATATCTTATATATATTCTATGAAGCAATAGGTTTTGAAATATAAAGGAAAAATTGAGTACTCATCTCTTATCTATGCACAGCTATTATTGAGGTGTCATCCATATTTTTTGTTGCAAATATATTTTATATACACAGAATAAAATTCAAAATGAAGATAAAAAGCTTAAAATATAACTTCTAGTGTTTTGGGTCTTCAAGACATGGATGTCCTTGAAAATCCCTCAGCTTGTATGGTCCTTTTTTAAATAATTTGGAGGAATGCAAAAATCCTTTAGAAGACCGTGGGCATTTATGATCATGGAACACTGATTTAATTGGAGATTGGAGGACATGATTTTTTTTTTCCATTTGTTATACCCATCTTTAGGCTTTCAAACATTTAATTATCTTAGAAAAGGATAATAGCAATTTTCTAGATTGCAGTTGAAACTACTGCAATTTAATTATGATGAGGTCTGTAAACTGTACTTTGGTTGGGCAGTAACTACCCCTAAGAATCCAAATGAGCACAAAAAGTACTCTCTGTGATAACAGATAATTATGATATTACCTTCCGGGCAAAATATTCAACTCTGTTGCCTAGAAAGAATAATTTCTATGATGTATTTACTCTCAAGTATAAATTAAAATACACCAACATACATACTTGCTTTTATGGACAAGGATTTTTCTGGCAACCCATGAAGTCAGTCTATTTACTGAAACATTATAAACCACTTAGTATCCTTGAACACTGACTTTCTATCTGATGACTATGAAACAAATTTTAAATATTGGTTCCAAATAAAATTTGACTTCTATTTCTTACATGTGCTATACACTATTCCGTAATCAATAGTGCCTGATAATTGAAGTCATAAATGTGATAGTTTAAAATGTTAGATAAAAAGTAGAACTCACTGGGAAAATCAACAGAACCTCAGAGAAAATCATTGGATGATGGGTTCAAGCAGATCGTGGATCTACTATTAAATGTTGCAGGTACACGGGATAAAGTTTCTTTTTCCCAGGAAGTTGGTTGGTCTTAGGGGAATGACTGACATAATGATCACAAAAAATAAAGCCTAAGTCAGATGCCAATCTTTCCAATTTTATTGTGAAGAAAAGCTCACAAGAGGGCCATGTTGTGCATGTTGATTGATAGACAAGTTTTCCATTAGAAAACCTATGGATGAGCAAAAATTATAATCTTAATGATCCTTAATAGACTCAGGACAAGGAATTAAGTCAAATAACCTCACTGAAAAAAATCTTAAAATAATTCTGGCATGATTTTACTGTCAAATGGGATATATATTCTTAAGTCTGAACATGATTTCTCCTCAGAATTGTGATAGAAAAAGATGACATTTAAAGAAAACTTCTTCAGTTTTTAAATTTCTTTAGGATCCATATTCTCTGTTACTCATTGATACATCTAGTTTTTTATTTTTTTGAGATATGTTAATGCTAACAAATTTATACCGGTGTCTCCCAAACTGTGTTCTTAGAATGAACTTTGGGGAAAGGATAACAATCATGGAAAGGTCCCCCAAACTACTGCATTCTCTGCAGTCCAGTTTAAAAATCACAGTGCAGAGGAGCATATTAAAATCACAGTCCTGCATTAAAAAAGCAAATGTTTAAACATTGTTTGTTGAAGTTGTTCTAAATCATTTTTTGTGAAGTATAGGACAATTGTTCCTAAGACATGTGATATATATATTTTTAAATAATATTGTTTAAAATAGTATTCTAGTAAGATGCTTATTTCATTTTTGCCTTTGTATTTATTAAAATATTCATATTCTCATCTTACCAGCTTTGACCTGGAAATACACATTTTATTTTTTAATAATAGCTTTATTGAAGTATAATCATCACAACCTTTACAGATTTGGAGTTTGTAACTTGATAGTTATGACATACATGAACATCCATGAAACCATTGCCATAATCAAGAAATGAACATGTCTGTCACCCCTGAAATGTTTACATCCCCCTTGTAGTCTCTCCATTCTGTGTGAGGCAAATATTGGTCAGAGTTCTCACAGTAGAACTATGCTTGACTTATGGAAAAAATATGTATATTATGTTAAACAGGGATTTTTTCGGGGGGAGCAATGTGAATATTCTGACTTTTTTACTCAGTACAGTTAATTTTAATTCCATCCAATTCATTTATACATTGTTTTAGCTAAGTAGTTTTACATAGTGTGAGTATACCATGATTTGTATGTTCTCTACCTTTGACTACAATAACCTCCTCAGCTATTTTAACATGAGAATACCTTAATAAAGCCATTATAACAAATCCACAAGAGTACAGGCCTTGAACAAGGAGGAAGATGTTATATTAAACTTTATATACATGATGTCATATTTTATAGGAACTAATCTTTCTTCTTGTTTAGTGCTTTCTAAGTAAAACATTCAGGGGTAGTGCTTTCATCTCCTTTTCCTACAATGAGCAGGACCAAGGTGAGCAGAGAACAGTTGCAAATATAACCATCGAGATATTTTCATAAAAGATTTTATTTCATAAACATGTATCCATTGAAGGACTTCCATACATAAAATATACTTTGGGGCTGGCATTGCTGCCTAGCAGGAAAAGCCTCTGCGTCTGACCTCGGCATCCTATATAGGCACCAATTCGACATTGTTCAAAGTGGCTACTCCACTTTTGATACAATTCCCTATTAGGGGCTGGCGCTGCGGCTCACTAGGCTAATCCTCCGCCTTGCGGCACCGGCACACGGGGTTCTAGTCCCGGTCGGGGCGCCAGATTCTGTCCCGGTGCCCCTCTTCCAGGCCAGCTCTCTGCTGTGGCCAGGGAGTGCAGTGGAGGATGGCCCAGGTGCTTGGGCCCTGCACCCCATGGGAGACCAGGAGAAGCACCTGGCTCCTGCTATCGGATCAGTGCGGTGCGCTGGCCGCAGTGCGCCGGCCGTGGCGGCCATTGGAGGGTGAACCAACGGCAAAGGAAGACCTTTCTCTCTGTCTCTCTCTCTTACTGTCCACTCTGCCTGTCCAAAAAAAAAAAAAAAAAAAAAAAATCCCTATTGGGGAAGCGACAGAGGTGGCCCCAGTTCCTGCACATATTTGGGAGGCCCAGAAGAAGCTCCTGGTTCCTGGCTTCGGCTTGGCCCAGTCCTGACTGTCAAGGTCATTTGGGGAGTGAACCAGCAAGTGAAAGATTCTCTCTCTCTCCCTCTTTCTCTCTGTCTCTCCCTCTCTAACTTTGTCTTTAAAATACACAAAATAATTTTTTTAAAAAATGAAAATATATTCGTACCATCCTAAATAATTTTAAGTATATGAGAAACTGCTCAGAAATAACTAAATGGAATAATTGGTTTATTCCTATTGTTTGTCCCTGCCTATTAGTATTTATTTTCAATAGTGTTTTATTATAGTGAAGGAAATGGGCATCAGGCAGTCTAGACAAAATTTTTTATTCTTTTATAGATCATAATAGTGACGACACATGATTTCCTGAAAATCCTTGCAGCTTTTACATCAAAATTATTTTTATTTACTTTAATTGATGTTTACTTCCTCTACATGGATTCGTGCTCCTGAGTAGGATATAGAGAATGTAGGTTTAAATGGTACAGTACAACAACAATGCCTTTGGAATCAAACATTCCTAGCTCTACTTATTAATATGTTCCCTTCATAGATCTATTTACATTTTAGCTTGAATTTTATCCTCTGCATGAAGGAAATAATGCCACATGCTAGTGTCACATTGTAACATTCAATTCTATGCCATGCCAACAGGATCTTGTTATTCCAATGAGTTTCTCTTTCTTCTCCAATTTCCTTCATTGACTTTTCTAATTCTACTTGAATGTTACAAAAATGGTTTTATCTCCATTCAAAGAAAATCAATAAAGAGAAAAAATATTCAGCCAGTGAAATAAATAATTTAAACACTGTCTAGTAATTATCTCACTTCCACCTAATCATCCAAATGTCCCCATAGCCTATTAAAGAAATATAAATTCCGTGTCATCCTAAAACACCACATTTTAACTGTAAATGTATATCTAAAAATGCTTATTTAATTATTTATGTCCTGTAACTTTTTTTTTTTTTTTTGACAGGCAGAATGGACAGTGAGAGAGAGAGAGACAGAGAGCAAGGGAGAAAGGTCTTCCTTTACCAGTGGTTCACCCTCCAATAGCCACCGCGGCCGGCGCCCTGCGGCCGGTGCACCGGGCTGATCCGAAGGCAGGAGCCAGGTGCTTTTCCTGGCCTCCCATGCGGGTGCAGAGCCCAAGCACTTGGGCCATCCTCCACTGCCTTCCCGGGCCACAGCAAAGAGCTGGACTGTAAGAGGAGCCATCTGGGACAGAATATGGCACCCTGACCAGGACTAGAACCCGGTGTGCCGGCGCTGCAAAGCGGAGGATTAGCCTATTGAGCTGTGGCGCCGGCCTGGCCTGTAAACTCTTTTAAAAAACATTAATTTGAGAAAGATATGCTAGATAATTAAATTTCATAATCATAAAGGCAATATATTTTTATGGCAGATAATTAATATAATAAGAAAATGAATACATGATTTCTTTTCTTGGAAGTAGTTTTTGTTTCTAACAGTGTAGTTTTCACACATAAGTTTCTCTTGTCAGTGAAAAAAGATTGTTGGTAAAATTTGACATATTAGAGAAGTCTAACAGAATGTGCTTACAGTCTCTTTACATATTCTCACTTTGGACTTACAAATAATGGAAAATTGGATGAAAAAGTTATTTCTGTGAACATCATCAGAGTATTTCTCTTCATAATAGCATAAAAGTTGTCCTATTTAAAATTCATTATCTCAATTACCTTATCTTTCTACTGAAAAGTGAGTTAGTATAACTGAAATATTTTGGAGTTACAATAGGTTTTAAGACCTCAATAAACTCCCCAGAGAACATTGTGAATTGATATTATTTAATTATGTTGTTCTTTTAAGTGATTCAGTTTTGAAACAGTACTTCATTTTTATTTTATTATTCCATGGAATTTTACCTATGTATTATAGAAATTCAGTAGAAAAGGAAATCTACTGGCCATGATGTTCTTCCAAAGAGAAAGTAGAATTAATATGATAGTTGTGCTAAGGAAAGAACATATAATTCTGCAGATGTAGAACAGTGAATCATGAAAAGGATGTTTTGTCAATTCTATGATATTTTACACCCATAGGAAGAGAAATGTCAGTTTCTCATTATAACACCATGGCACATTATTCATACAGAACACACATGCACAGGTTACAACTAGGTAACTCGTCCATTTTTCAACTTTTATGTAAAATATTTCATATCAACAAATGAATATGTTAATAACTTATGAATAGGA